>NC_090023.1:264129381-264324381 GCF_037176765.1 Anolis sagrei | reverse complement strand
CAGTGTTTCTCAACCTTCCTAATGACGCGACCCCTTAATACAGTTCCTCATGTTGTGGTGACCTCCAACCATAGAATTATTTTCGTTGCTAATTCATAACTGTAATTTTGCTACTGTTGTGAATTGTAATGTAAATATCTGATATGCAGGATGTATTTTCATTCACTGGACCAAATTTGGCACAAATACCCAATACGCCCCCAATTTGAATACTGGTGGGGTTGAGGGGGGAGTTGATTTTGTCATTTGGAAGTTGTAGTTGCTGGGATTTATAGCTAACTTACAATAAAAGAGCATTCTGAACTCCATCAACGATGGAATTGAAGCAAACTTGCCACACACAACTCCCATGACCAACAGAAAACACTGGAAGCGTTTGGTGGGTATTGACCTTGAGTTTTGGAGTTATAGCTCACCTACATCCAGAGAGCTTTGAGAACTCAAAGGATGATGGATCTGGACCAAACTTGGCATAAATACTCAATATGGCCAAATGTGAACACTGGTGGGGTTTGGGGAAAATAGACCTTGACATTTTGGAGTTGTAGTTGCTGGGATTTATAGTTCACCTACAATAAAAGAGTTCCTTGAACCCCACCAATGATAGAATTGGGCCAAACTTCCCACACACAACTCCCATGACCAACAGAAAATACTGTATTTTCTGATGGTCTTTGGCGACCCCTCTGACATCCCATCGCGACCCCCCCCCTCAGGGGTCCTGACCCCCAGGTTGAGAAACACTGCATTAATTCCATAGTGATGTACCCAAGAGGTTCTCATTCCTCATTGACCAAGGGGACTATAACCTCACATATGTGGAACTGACTTTATCTCCCAGTGCTGATATTCAGAAGTGGAATGGTAATTGATGTACACAGCTCATTCCCACTGAATTTGCAGTCCTAAGACAAGTGTGCATGTGTGTCTCTGTGTGTACCAATCATTTTCTTTTTCTTTCAGGGGACCATTATTATACCAAATGTACGCTCTGTTCTTCTTGATCCTCAGCAATGGGAGACTCCTGAAGAGTTCAATCCAAATCATTTCTTGGACAAGGAGGGGAATTTTGTGGCTAGAGAAGAATTTCTGCCATTTGGCGCAGGTAAATCTAGAAATCCAAACTTGTAGCAATGTTGAGAAACCACACCCAAAATCCTATGTCTACTATGTCCACATTTGCAGTCTTGGCCCAAAAAATCCGAGCTAAATTAGTAAAGTCCACAGCAGAAGCTAGAAATGGAAATGCAGATAGTTTATATATGTTGTACGTTCGGCATTGAATTGTTGCCAGTATAAGCCGCCCTGAGCCCCCCCCCCTCGGGGGCTGAGAAGGGCGAGGTAGAAATGTTAGAAACAAATAAATAAAATAAATAAATTTGGGATGATACAAATTAGACATTTGTAATTGTTATCATGTCACTACTACTATAATGTTAAAGAGGCAGTTTTATTATTCATATTGGAAAGTGCTATTTATTTATCGTGTCAGGAGCAACCAGACAGTTGTATTACATTTTTAACAAAACAAACAAACAAACAAACAAACAAACAAACAGACAAAACACAAAGTTTGCAAGCTTGGTAGTTGATTAAATGTCCTTTGACCAGTATCTGGCCACTTGGAGTGCCTCTGGTGTTGCTGCAAGAAGGCCCTCCATTGTGCATGTGGCAGGGCTCAGGGTGCATTGCAGCAGGTGGTCAGTAGTTTATTCTTCTCGATGCTCGCATGCCGTGGAAAGTGCTAATTGTACTTTTATGTCATGGCCTATGGCTAGTATAATAAATCATTCATTCATTCATTCATTCATTCATTCATTCATTCATTCATTCATAAGTTGTTAGTTAAGTAGCCATTTTTCAAACAAAATTCAGTAAATATCTGCAATAAAAAGATACTTCAACAAGATTAAAAGAGTTTACAATGGATTTTACCATTAACTATGAGTTAACTTAATTAAGGGACATCTCTTGCTCTGACCCCTCCACCAAAACATCATGGAAACACAATTCTCGTACAGAATGAATCTTCTTCTCCCCATGCAGTTAATACATGGTAAAGCAGGTCAAAGAATAGGAAGTTAATATTGTGACTAAGTAGAGATTGTGAATCCAAATTAATTACAAATGAATAAATCAAAGTAACTGTTCCATATGGTTAAACTATGGGTTAAGACTGAGATATTACTGCCACAATTACTATCCCTCCATCCCACCTATTTTACCAGGTTTCTTGGAGCATGGATGAGAATAACATTTACATCAGGTTTTGGAGGGAGTGTGTGGTCAGGTCAGGAGAGATAACTTTGGATGCATCTGCATTGTAGATATATACTCACTTTCTTTATTTCCTCTTCAGGGGCAAGGGTATGTCTGGGAGAGCAATTGGCGAGAACTGAGTACTTCCTCTTCTTGACCAACCTGCTGAGGGCCTTCCGCTTCCAGCTGCCAGAAGGAGTCAAAAAACTCAACCAAACCCCTATAGTAAGAATATCAACACCACCCCAGCCATATAAAGTGTGTGCTGTTCCTCGCCACAGCCCCTGATAAAATAAAGAAAAGAAATTATATTGGTATATATATATTGGGAAAAGTAGCTAGAGTCCAAACTCTGAGCTTGTTGAGGGTGTTAATCTTCCACTTGCAAGAAGGTCTGTATAAAGGTGTATAGCACAGAGTAGAGTGTAGCATATACCATGTGCTTATTTATTGCTTTATGTTAAAGTGCCTGAAAATTAAAACACATGCAGGAGCAAAGTTTGAAAAGAATTACTTCAGAGAAGCCAGGTAGTTTCAGCACCTAGGGCAGAGTCTTTAAAATGTGGGCTGAATCCTGGAGCGGATTCCCTGGATAACTGACACTTTCATTTTGTTTGTCTCTTCCAAACAACTTTACAAAATTCAGAGCCTCAGGTTTCTTTGGGAAAAATAGCTGGAGACCAACCTCTTCATCTTCTTGACGAGCTTCCACTTGCGAACAATGATTCATTGTGTATAGTGCAGAGTAGAGTGTTTCATAAATCAGTGGGGACTATAACTACTCAACCTTATATGATGCATATGATTGTTAAATAAATTACTCTTGCCTATTGTCATGCTGTGTAAATTATTGTGTGCCTTTTAGATATCAAAAGTACATATTTACTTATTTATTTATATGGTGATTTACAGTCAAGCAAGAGACACAATGGGTCCTACCAAAGGTGTATAATCTGAAATCACAGAATCATAACATCCTAGAGCTGGAGTAGACTGCAAGGGCTACCAGTCCAACTGCCTGCCCTGCAGAAACACACAAAGTCTGTCACGGCCTCCACATTTTCTCCCTCTATTTTCCAGTTGTCAATCATTCTTGTTGCCATAATCTTGGTTTTTTTTATATGTTTAGCTGCAACCCGGCTTTTGCGCTTTCTTCTTTCACCTTGATTAGAAGGCTCCTCAGCTCCTCCTCGCTTTCGGCCATCAGGGTGGTATCATCAGCATATCTGAGGTTGTTAATGTTTCTTCCAGCAATTTTCACCCCAGCTTTGCATTCCTCAAGCCCCGCACATCCTCGCATGATGTGTTCTGCATACAAGTTAAAAAGGTTGGGTGAGAGGATGCAGCCTTGCCGTACGCCTTTCCCAATCCTGAACCAGTCTGTTGTTCCGGGGTCAGTTCTGACTGTTGCTACTTGGTCCTTGTACAGATTCCTCAGGAGAGAGACAAGGTGGCTTGGGATGCCCATCCCACCAAGAACTTGCCACAGTTTATTATGATCCACACATATGAATAAGCATACATGTTTCAAAAGAAAGAGTAGGAAAATTGTGGTATCATGTATTACTATTAACAAGAGAAGGGAAGAGATGTGGGGAATCAAGAAGCAGAAATTGGAGTTGATGCAGGCAGAAGGAGATACATGGCATGAGACAATTACAATATCACGGGAGAGAGGAAGTTACATAATCATGACCTGAATATGTCTGTTACACAATCACAAGAAATTACAATTGCTTATGTAAGACAAAAACAATAACTTCTTCTCCCTCTAGATCCCACTTGGCTTATAAAGTGCATTTAAATAGTAAGATAATTTAAATAAGCTTAACCATACTAAACAATATAGTGAGTTAAAACAGATTGCAATATTGTTAAAACTTGAAAAATTATATATAACAGTGTTTGGATTGAATTAATGAGGCCAAAAGGCGTTGGTGATCAGCCAGGTGTTAAATTGGCACATAAATGGCACAAGTGTTGGCTTCAGTTAGACTTTTGAGGGGATGGGCCTGGAGGAGCATTCCACAAACTTGCATGTTTATTTGACTCCAATAGGATTCAAGTCAATACAGTAGAGTCTCACTTATCCAACATAAATGGGCTGGCAGAATGTTGGATAAGCGAAAATGCTGGATAATAAGAAAGGATTAAGGAAAAGCGTATTAAACATAAAATTACATTATGATTTTACAAATTAAGCACCAAATCGGCAGAAAAAGCACTTCAATACCCAGTAACATTATGTAATAATTACTGTATTTATGAATTTAGCACCAAAACATCCCAATGTATTGTGGACTCAAAGCAATGATGGATCTGGACCAAACTTGGCACAAATATTCCATATGCCCAAAATGAACACGGAGTTTGGGAGAAATAGATCTTGACATTTGATGGTTATAGTTACTGGGATTTATAGTTCACCTACAATCAAAGAGCATTCAGAACCCCACCAATGACAGAACTGGGGCAAACTTCCCACACAGAACCCCCATGACCAATAGAAAATACTTAAGGCCATCCAGTCCAACTCCCTTCACCAGGGCAAGAAAACATAATCAAAGCCCTCCTGACAAAGAGCCATCAAGGCATATATATAGATAAATATATATGATTCAAACACACACACACAGGGGCGTAACCAGAAAAAAAATTCGGGAGGGGTTGAAAATTTCGGGGGGGGGGGTTTGAAAATTTCGGGGAGGGGGTTGAAACCTGCCTCCTAGCTCATGCTGAAGCAAAGAGTACAGCAGAGGGCAGAGCAGCCTTCAATAGCCTGCAGCTCCGCCCCTGTCAACCACCTCCACCAAGTCTGGCCTTCTTAATGAGAGCATTCAACACCCCTCCCCCAACTTGGTTGCTTCGCTACATCGGATATTGCTGCAAGTAATGGCAGTGTGAATAAATTGTCAATATTTGCTTGAGATAGTGTTGCAGTTCTGGAGGGACTCTTAATTTCTTGCATCCCATAGACTTAGCATGGGGATTTGGTTAACCAGTTAAAATTCATGAGTAAACCAGGTTGTTGTTTTTAACCTGAAAAATTTCGGGGGGGGGGGGAGGGGGGTTGAACCCCTAACCCCCCCTCCCCCCGGCTACAGGTCTGCACTCACACACAAATATAATATCATAGATTTGAAAGGGACCCCTAAAGAAGGACAAGTATATGTTACATGTTCCAGAGTAGGCAAACCAGACAATCTCCACATCAACACCGACAAAGAAACAACAAGAAATACTGTTTACCCACAAGCATCAAGAAATTACATATATTAGAAACCAACACTTTCTCATTACTTTATTTCCCAGATCACCAGACTGAGTCACAGCAAAGTGTGGCAGGGGATGACTAGTCATTCATAAAAACACTGAAAAACACAGCAGAAGAGAGTCAAAAAGGCAAAACCCAAAAATTACATTACAACACATGCACAAAACCACACACACACACACACACACACACACACACATGCAAACACACATATATACTAATACACAAATATATACACACACATATACACACACAAAACATATATATACAGACTGGGCCATAGCAATGCATGGCAAGGGATGGCTAGTGTGTGTATGTGTGTGTGTGTGTGTGTGTATGCAAATCTTGAAGAACTTTAAGAAGGGTGTTATTAAGACCTAATGATTACAGTTGGACTACCATATCGATGCGGTCTGCATGTACTTTGATACAAAACACATTCTATACTAGCCACAAAAGTATACTCTTTGACTTCTTTTCTTGTAGTTAGTTTATGCAACATCTGACATACCACAAATAAACATGTTGAAAACTGCAATGCATTCCACTTGCTGATGCCCAACGGGCAAATTGTTAAGACTGATATGAATCAATTGTTGCTTTAATATTTGAAGTATATTAAAGAGGTGTGAATAGGAAAGAGAGAGAGGAGAGGAGAGGAGAAAGAGCATATGACCTTGTTATTTTCAGCTTCACACATTGCAGGTTGAAAAGAGTAAAAGAGAAAGAGAAGTCTGGAGAATGGAGGGAATGTGGATATATTTGATTGCTCTCCTGGTGGTTCTTCTGATCCTGTACTTTTGGAGACAACAACAATCATGCCGAAATTATCCTCCTGGGCCTCTTTCACTTCCTTTCATTGGAGGTCTATGGCGAATCGGGTTTGGATATCGTGAAGATACTCTGATAAAGGTACTTCTTTCTCAAGAATTAGCTGTTAGCATACTTAGAGAAGTAAGATAGTTACAGAAAGCAACAGTGCCTTATTTTCTTTCTGTGATGGCTGTGTGCAAATGTGCTGTGTGTGAAAAAACAGCAACCCCCTTGAATAACTCTCTGGAAGACATGTCTGATATGGAAGAGTACTTCTCTTTCTGACAAATGCAGCTCTGTTTCTGTGGGGCGTCCTCCACCGCCATTCTTGCCTCAGGGGGCTTCTCCTTCCCAGAAGCTTCCTGGGCCGGTGGGAAAGTTTCCTGCCGGCCAGCCAAGCACCCAATGGCCAGCCAGCCTCGCCTCGCCACCGGTGAGGTCAGTGCTGGCCTTTCCCTCCTCTCGGGCAGCCTATTTAAGGCTGTCCAGAGCCTCCGAGCAGGTATCGCGCCTGCAGCAGCTGACCCATCCCACCCTCTCTGCATGCTGATTGTGTTGCGGTTTGCCATTAGCTTGTTTTGTTAGCTTGTCCTGGTTAACGTGTTCATATGTGTTGGTTTCATGCTTCTGTCACAACTCCGTGTTGGCGTTTGGCATGGGCCCTGGATCTGGCTTGGTATCCCCCCCCCTAGCGGAAGGGGGGAATGGCTGGTGGTATCAAGGGGTGCCGAGTTTATGTGGGCCCGGTATTGTGCCGGCGGCACCCTAGCGTGTTTAGCGGTATTGATCAGCAGCGGGCTGCCTGATCATGATCCAGGACCCATGCATGGCTGCCAACCCTTGTTCCTGTTTATCAATAAATGAGTTGTGGCCTTTTTTACCCCAAAAACCTTGGGTGTGTTTTATTGGGAGGGCTGTGGGAGGTGTATTGCCCATGCACACGCAAATGTTAAAAGTATAGTTGTCCCACATGTAACGAGACAACTTGACATGATGGACGTAAAGAAAGAAAAGACCACATGACGAAATCTGGTGATTCAGCTTTTAGTGGTGAATAATATGCTCTGAGGTTTAGTCCAAACTTTAAAGGACTTATCCAAGATGATGAATGAAACTTATCTGTAAATAAGTCTGCTAATACAAGATCATCTTGGACCCTGAAGTTTCTAGACCAAAATCTTAGAACTAGGGACAACCCTTGATGGTGTCATTAAGCACTACGCATTCAATGCCAACTATAATTGCTCACAGCTTGTCATCTAAACACACAGTTAGGACTTTATTACAAACTCTTATATTCCACCTCTGATGATCTTTGCCTACTGGTGCCTGTGGGTCCTACCACAAGATGCAAGGTCCATTTTGTCAGACACTCATAGGCAAAGAATCTTTTAGAAATATGGAAAACAATCAACTTCAATAATCTTCAATTTTGCCACAGATGTCAGAAATGTGATAGGTAGACCTGTCTGCATCTCATCTTCTGTGCCAATGAGTCTTTCGGGGCATGTTTTGGGATTGGCCTTTTTAAAATCATGTTTGTATCTCTTTTGCTGAAATGGCCAGCAGTATTCTTCCAATGACAATTTTTATTTATTTATTTATTTCGGGTACTTCTACCTCGCCCTTCTCAACCCCCAAGGGGTACTCAGGGCGGCTTACAAAAGGCACAATTCGATGCCTACACAGTAATACACATACGTATAAAACAACAATTAAAACAATTATAACAGTTAAAACAATCAATATATAATCTAATCAATAAAACTAATCTCATGCTCAGCGTTCGTCTTTCAGAGTTCCATAATTTCATTCCACTTTGTCCATTCTTGTCAATCGTCAAAGTCCTTTATTTATCTGCCAGATTGTCTGAATGCCTGGTCCCAAATCCATGTTTTCAATTTTCTCCTAAAGGAAAGGAGGGATGTCGCTGATCTAATTTCCCCAGGGAGTGAATTCCATAGGTGAGGGGCCACCACCGAGAAGGCCCTGCTCCTCGTCCCCGCCAATCTCACTTGTGATAGAGGCGGGGCTGAGAGCAGGGCCTCCCCAGAAGATCTTAGACTCCGAGGTGGGACGTAGAGGGAGATCCATTTGGACAGATACACTGAGCCAGAACTGTATAGGATTTTGTAGGTCAAAACCAGCAATTAGTGAAAGACCATGAGTAAAGCCAAAAGAGAGAGATATTAGATTAAGGACCTTATCACATGAGTTGCAGAAAGCGAATGGCATTGTCTTCTTACCATAGCGTATCGTCCTGTTGTGTTTAAAATAGAATCATATCATATTTCAAAACCCATCACACACCCGTTATTTTTGATGATATCTGCTGAAATCACCTGTGTTTTCAAATATCACAGAAGCAACTGTAGTCCCTGTCCACTAATCATTTTTCTTCTTTTTATTATGGTTACTTTGCATTGTTCCAGGACTTACTGCTTCCTATAAGTGGTAAAATAATAATTGTAATACAAATAACAAGAAAGCAATAGTGCAATTGCAATAGTCAAGGCTTCAATGAAGGGGAAAATATAGTCACAGCAAAGCAGTAATCTTTTGAAATTGCACTATTCACAATGATTAAATGTAATAAAATACAGTGATTAATGGATCATGCAGCAGGATTTTTGCAGAGAAGTGGAGCATGAATGCCCCTAAGGATACCTTAGTGGCATTCATCACTGAAATTCCTCTACATCACTGAAACCAAGCAACACAAGGGAAGCTGACAGATCCCATCCCACATGTAAATGAATGCCTTCTCCAGTTTCCACACAAATCAGGAGCTCAGAAGATGGTTTCCTTCTGGCTCCACTTCCCTCCTCATTTTTCCCCCAGAGTTTTAAAACAATTCACAGGGAATGTATCACAGAGGACAGGTGGAAATAGTTCTGTGCTGTATGATGGGTTGTGTGGGACTCTGTCTGTGAACTGTTTTACAAGTGTGGAGAAAGGGGTGTGTGTGCATCTGATGAAGTCCTGAGAAGGAGATATAATGGAAGTTATCACATAGAAGAAACAGGAGGAATTCCTTACATTGGTGCTTGAGGGGTGGACAAGAGAGAGCCCTTACTCTTCATGAGAGAGCCCTTATTTACTCTTCATGACTGAATGACTGCACCATCAAGGTTATTAAGATCTTCTGGAGGGGCCCTGCTCTTGGTCCCACCTCTTTCGCAATCTCGATTGGTGGGAACGAGGGACAGGGCCTTCTCGGTGGTGGCTCCTCGGCTCTGGAACTCCCTCCCGATGGAGATTAGATCTGCCCCTTCCCTCCTGACTTTTAGAAAGCTGGTAAAGACATGGCTTTGGAATACTGCATTCGCAGAATGATGACTGAGTCAATAACTGCTGACCACACGGGCGGATGGCAATGAATTTGACGAACTGACCTTTTGTAAGTTGTATACTTGTATTTTAATGTATTTTTGTACTATTGTATTATGATGTTTACTGTGGTTTATCTTATTGTATTTTAACCTTCTGCTGTTAGCCGGCCTGAGTCCCTCTTCAGAGGTTGAGAAGGCCAGGTTATAAAAGCTCGAAATAAATAAATAATAAATAAGTTAGTCCTCATGTTTGCTGGCTGTGGAGATTAAAACAGAATATTTCATCTGACAGAACATGTTAGACTAAAGCAGTGTTTCTCAACCTGGGGGTCGGGACCCCTGGGGGGGTCGCAAGGAGGTGTCGGAGGGGTCGCCAAAGACCATCATGATACACAGCATTTTCTGTTGCTCATGGGAGTTCTGTGTGGGAAGTCTGGCCCAATTCTATTGTTGGTAGGGTTCAGAATGCTCTCTGTTTGTAGGTGAACTATAAATCCCAGCAACTACATCTCCCAAATGTCAAGGTCTATTTTCCCCAAACTCCAGCAGTGTTCACATTTGGGCATATTGAGTATTCGTGCCAAGTTTAGCCCAGATCTATCATTGTTTGAGTCCTCAGTGCTTTCTGGAGATAGGTGAACTACAACTCCCAAGCTCAAGGCCAATGCTCACTTAACCCTTTCATTATTTTTTGCTGGTCATGGGTGTTCTGTGTGCCAAGTTTGGGTCAATTCCATCTCTGGTGGAGTTCAGAATGCTCTTTGATTGTAGGTGAACTATAAATCCCAGCAACTACAACTCCCAAGGTCCAGAGAATAAAAATACATCCTGCCTATCAGATAGTTACATGACAATTCATAACAGTAGCAAGATTACAGTTATGAAGTAGCAACGAAAATAATTTTAGGATTGGGGGTCATCACAATATGAGGAACTGTATTAAGGGGTCGCGGCCTTAGGAAGGTTGAGAACCACTGGACTAAAGGAATAAAGACAGAAGCCTCACATCAGCCTGTCTCAAAGGTCTTTTTGTACAAAGAGGTGTCAGCCATCCTATATCTGTGCATTTCATTTTCTCTAAGTGTAGTCCCTTACATTCCTCTTTGGTGACATTCATTTTATTAGTTTTAGCCGAGCTCTTTAATCTGCTAAAGGCATTAGGATTTCCTAATCTGGTATCCTCTGCAGATTTGATAAACAAGCCCTCTTTTTCATCATCTTTCATTGTTGTGTAAAGACTATTCTGTGAACATTTAATTTCACATAGGAACTCATAAGTAAGGTTAAGAGAGGTATTGTTCCAGCAACAGAGAGCAGAGTAGATAAGATCTCATCAATTTTCTGAGGGGGAATGAAAAACTGGGAAACATGGGCATGACCTGCAGAAGTAAAAGTTTCAGGACAACTGGCATTCACATATTGATGTAAAATAACTTGATTCATCTGAGTGTAACATCTCTTTCTTCTACTTTGTTCCTAATGACAGATAGCAAAGCAATATGGAAACATTTATACAATATGGGTGGCAAATTTTCCTGTTGTAGTACTATCTGGATTCCATGTTGTGAAAGAAGGACTGGTCAACCACTTGGAAGAATTATCTGACAGGCCACTGACGCCTTTCTTTAGAGATCTTGGAAGAACAAAAGGTAAGTTGTGAAGAGGCTGCATTAGACCTTTCTCAATGGAAAATAGGCAAGAACAAATGAACACTCTGTGAAAGTTTCAGTCAGTGAAAAACAGCACTGTGGTGCTGCCACAATCCTTCTTCCCCACTCCCTTTCTCCTTTTTGACACTAAGAAAGTGAGTTACCTAAACTCTAAGGACCAAAAGTCTCTTATCACAAAAGGTTTGATTGATAAGCTTGGTTTGAAAAGTATGCATGGGGAAAAAATCAAGCAGAGAGAAAGCACGCATGTGAGTAGTTCTGGGAAAGAAACCAAGGAAGTCAAGAGGAGATGAGTTATCTGCAAGAGGAAAGGTGGTAAGGAAAGAAACTGAACTAAATCTATGGCACTACTACAGCTAGGCCACATTGCAAAGCAACTCAAAGTGGTAGCCCCCAAACTGGGCATTCCAAACAAGTTTCCAGGAAAAACACAACTGCTGCCTAAACTTGAAGATAACCAAAAGTGTGTCTGTTATACTTTGGACATAACCCAAGAAGACATGACTCACTAGAAAAAACAATAATGCTAGGAAAGTGGGAGGCAGCAGAAAAAGAAAGAGACAGCACTACAGGTGGATTGATTCGATGAAGGAAACTACAACCATACAAGACTTGAGTAGGGCAGATGATTACCAGGGATCTTGGAGGTCTTTCATTCATAGGATCACCATAACTTAATAGCAAATAACAACACAAAACTGAATCTCACTAAGTTGATTCTGAGATCCACATGGTTTGTCTGTGAGACTTGCAAAATACATTATCCCTCACATCGGCATATTCTGTAGTAAAGAATGCCTAGTTAAGGCTAACAACCTAAGCATTTTGGCATTAATTTTGTAAGTAATAGTAAAATATGGATTTGTTATGCCTTGCAGGTGTTGCATTTTCCAATGGCCACTTGTGGAAGCAGCAGAGACGATTTGGACTCTTTACGATGCGGAAACTGGGATTGGGGAAAAAAGATATGGAGAGCCAAATAGAAGCAGAAGCCCAGCAGCTTGTAGAGATATTTGCAAGTGAAAAAGGTATGTAGTATTGGGTGCTGGTTTCTAGTATTTGTCTCAGCTTGAAGAAATTGTTGTACAGCCTGTTCTGCTCTTTGGAGAGGAATTTAACATATTGTAGTTGATTTGTAATGCAATGGTAAGCTCCCAAAGAAAGAACAATTCCTACTATTAGAGGAAGGTGATGTATTCTTGTTAACAGAACTCTATTTATAGGGCAACCATTTGATCCTTCAATGGCCATCATAAATTCTGTTTCCAATGTGATATGTGCCGTGACATTTGGACAACGGTTTTCTCTTGAAGATGAAAACTTCAAGAAATTAATTGAAGGCCTTGATCTTGGTTTAAAATTCATAGGAAGCTTTTCTCATGCAGTAAGTGAGCTTTTTCTTCCCCACTAAGTTAAATAGAACTCCAAAAGCTCTAATTTATAAGAATCCTGAAAAAATATATTAGGTTTAAATTCACTCTCAGCCATAGGTTCTTATTTCATTGTGAGATATCATTTAGGGAATGCATAGAAGTTAGAAGAGTGAAGGTAGAACATGTAGCAACACTGAACACTTTGGAAGAAAGATGAATCAAAATCAAGCAATAATTGTGGAATAGTTCACAGTATTGCTAAACTAAACCAGTAAAGTCAGTTCAGAGCTTAACATATATATCATAATGGGTTAAGGGTAAGTATGGTGTTGAAATTAGCCCAGTTCATACATTCATCGTATTTAGTTGTCTTGAACCAATGCATGAGTTATCCGGAGTAGGTAGCATAAAAAGGGTAATGTGTGATGCTGGGTGTAGAGGAAGCTATAGCACCATTCAGACGAACTGATTTATTTCAGTATGAGCTTTTGTAGATATCAAGCACAATTCTTCCAATTATTCCTTCCAATGGAGCAGAATATTAGAAAAGTCACAAGTATTGAAGCTGTTGAGCTGCCTGCTTGATCCCTTTTTCACCGAAACTCCACACAGATCAACAAGAATAATAAGTTTATAAGAAAAGGGTATCTAATATAAAATAGTGTTTAAAATAAGCAGAGTAAGCATTAACTGAAGTACCAGCAAAATGCAGTATGAAAAAGCAGTTTGCAAGTTATATCCATGAGCTAGATTTCTAGGAGCTTAACAAAAATCAATGACCAACACAGAATATGAATTCCAAAAATCCCCAAAGACAAAAGCAAGAAACTGTAATCCAAAGATTGTTGCATTTAAACTAGAATTATATCCAAAATCTTGAAAACATGAGCATGACCATAATCCAAATGTTTTATACTTGAACTTGACCATAATATGAAGGCTTGAAACTGGAAACAAGATTTTTAATCCAAAAAGGAGGCATGGAACTTAAAGGGGAAAACAAGATACAGACCCAAGAACAGATCTTCTAACTCAGAAGTCTGAAGAAAGGCAACTTGACACATGAAAAATAAACACTGATCTCCCCACTGAGCATTGACTCCAATTCCTTAAGGATACTCCCTCTTGCCCATGACATCACACCTTTTCACACCTGGGTCCCTTTGTTTAACTTTCAGTCTCTGGGAACAACAAATTTGTCTCTGTTTTGCACTATCCCTTCTGAGCTGTAAACGCTGGGTTATCAGTAACCCTCCTGTCTCCTCCACATTCCTTTCAGAATCTCATGAGAATCTCATGAGAATCACTACCTGTTTCCCTGACAACAGATCTACCCAAAAAATTCCCATCTTTTCGAAAAACACTTTTGCTTTCCCCCACAGAAACATCAGGCTCAAACAGAAAATCCTCAGAGGCTTCACAAGCCTCAACAAAAGCATGGTTACCAGCTGTGGAAGTGGGACCATAGTGAATTGGATATAGAAAGATGCAGATTGTAACCCTGATCTCCCAAAAGTTCATTGAACTCTGCGTTGTCACTTGTCCTATCCAACAGTATTTAAAGGTCCCATATAAGGTTTTACTGGTTTTTATTGTATTCTTATAGCATTGGTGAATATTTTAGCAATGGGGAGAATTGACTCAGGGCCCATTTGCATTTTAGAATTCAAGCTCTTTTATTCCTCCTTTGTTGACATGTCAACATCCTGTGGAATCCTAGGATCTGCTCTTTAGGGAGACTTATTAAGAAACCTGTGCGAAAATGCAACATGATCCTGATTTAGATATGGCTGAGATGGGGAGGATATAACTCATTTCATGAGAAATTCAGACTCTATAAATATTATTGTAAATATGATAAGTAAACATATAGAAATTATTCCATTGCATATCTGCCTTCCCTTCCATCTCCTTACTTCTATTGCTTGTCTAACAAGAGAATTACACCATAGGATACACTTATGCAACCATGAAGTCTGCAGCCAGAGCAATGTAAAGGTATCGTTTCCTCGAGAAAAATCCCTTTTCCCTTCTTCTCCTTGCACAAAGCATACAGCCATGAAAGAATATATGTATTGGGAGGGAAGTGATGAGAGACACTGGCATCTTTCTCCATTCTCTGGGGCCAAGGGCAAGAGCTGATATGAGTGATTTAGTGAGTTTAATTAAATTCTAAATAAATCTTAGAGTTTGAGAGCCAACATGGATAAAGTTAGAAATTTGGTAAGAGAAACAATTGGTCGACAAGAGAAACAATTGGTTGCGGAGTGTTGTTGTTCAGCAGAAGGGTGGTATGATGCAACTCCTGTGTAACTGTATCTATCTAGTTTTAGTCTACAGGTTGAACATACAGGCTGGATCTTATTTTTGTCTTCCCTTTAGCTTTATGAAGTAATTCCATGGCTCATGAAGCATCTTCCTGGACCTCACAAGCAGGCATTAGGTATCTCGGATATGCTGTTTTCATTAGCAAAGAAGAAAATAGAGCAGCACAAGGAGGACACCTCCTACCATGAGCCACAGGACTTCATTGATTTCTATCTACTTCAGATGGAGAAAGTAAGTAGAGTATCAGTGATTATCCAGAAGGGAAACAAGTCTTTGAAAGTATTTAGAGTTTCCCATTCTTCTTGTTTGGATCTTCCTTGAAATATTCCAGGTCCCTTCATTCCCACTCCGTGTGTTCTTTCTCCTCCCTATTTTGCTGCTGACCTGTCACATTTAGATAAAAAAAAACAAACCTGATTTTCACTCATTTCCAATGAGCATTCTTTATTATTATTCAGGAGGTATAAACAGTGCTAAAGTGTTGTAGCAAAATACACTGGTTAAACATTAGGATTATTTTGTTCCATCTGTGTCCTAGATACAATAGTTGTGTTTACAGTCAGTGGTGTCTGCTAATTCTGAGAAAGGAGAATAATAAAAGGACAAGTAGAGATACATTACATATCAGAAAATAGTGGATAAATTTAAACTGATCTAGAGAGTAGGAATGAAGAATACTTGCTAATGCCAGGAACTCCCAGAAATCCTTCAAGATGCAGAAAAGCCATGTGGGCCTTCAAAATAAAATTGATTTGTGTAGGAACAAAACCTCGGACTTTCAGAGACCCTTATTTCTCATCTGGAGAGAATCTCTGAGTGATGCCCTTCCATTCTGTTGCTGGTTAGGTACCTCTCATCTGGAAATCTGTATATAAAACATTCCTCAGCTTTCTGATGATTCAGTGCACCCAACTTTGTTTCATGCACAGAATGATTAAAAACACATTCCATGTTCTAACTATATATGCACAGCTTTGAACTTTCCATTCAGCTCTGCACTGTAAACATCTGGACCCATATTAGTGTTTTTCTTATTGCAAATATCTGAACTAATATGACACCTAGCAATATAATGACATGGAAGAGAAACTTCCAAAATAATCTCAAACTTGACCTCACTCATTCTCATATACTATGTTGTCTCACTTCTCTTTAAAGGTGAATGGATGGCCTTAATTATGACAGAACAGAGAACTTCTTCACAGCAGATACTGTACACCCATGCATGTGTGCAAGAAATTTATTTATTTATTTATTTATTTACAGTATTTATATACCGCTTTTCTCACTCCTGGCGGGACTCAAAGTAGTTTACACAGAAACAATGGCAAAATTCAATGCCTTACGCATGTAAACCAAATCATAGATCAACGCCATATAATTAAACATAAATTCAATAAAACAATGCACTATAAGATAAGAAAAATACATTCAAAGCATGAAATATAAGAATTAAAACATCTAATTAAAACATTAAAATCATATGATCCAAGTGTGTAGGCTGGGCCATTCCAATGTCGATTGCATATATTCTGTATTTGCTTCTTACACTGCATTACTTTAATAATAAAAAGCTTGGTTTGATTCCATAACCATGTCTTTGTTTTCTTTTTAAAGGCCAGGAGGGATGGTGTGGTGAATCCTACCTGGTAGGCTGGAAAGGGAGCCTGGATAACAGTAAGGCAGGCCTCCATTTTAGGAGGGAATGCCAGGGAGGCAGCCATCTTGAGTGAGGATGGTTGGAAGAGGGGAGGAGTTTAGAGACTCCTAGGATTGGCCAGAGCAGTTGGGAGGAGCCAAGTCTGAGGAGGGAAAGAAGGTAGCTTCAGTGAGAGTTGGGAGCTGGTGTATGAAGGTGTGGAGTTTGAAACTGGGTTTGAGGGAGAGAGCTAGGAGAGAGAGTGTCTGTGTTAGGCAGTGCTGTGAGCTGACAGGAAAAAGGTCAGACAGCAGTCTGATCTCTTGTGAGAGTTAGCACAAGAGATTGGCTCTCCAGGCTGGGTTAGTTAATAGGAAGAAGTCTAAGGTAGAGTTCATTAATAACCCAGGGGTTACCTAGATAGGCTAGTTAGACTCCTCACTATTCTCAGAAAGAGAGCAAGAGTTTTGTTACCAACAGTTAGTTCTGTTTGGTTAGCTCTGTCTGGAACAAAGTGAAGAGGACTGTTCAAGCAACCAATCAAGCTGAAGTACTTTTGTAACAAGTCAAGCTTTTTGTACCTCTCAGGAGTGGTTAGTTGTCTGTTTTAAAAATAAAACTTATTCTATTTGACTTTCAACAAAGTCTCTACTGTATATCATTCCACCGTCAAGCCTTTGTGATAGTTCCAGCATTTTTAACACCCTGTTACTACAGAAAAGTCTCTCAACAAACAGTCGTTTGGGAGCCAGGGATAAAAGCAGGGTTGGCAGGAGTGAGTAAAGTTCACCTCAAATAGTTTAAAAAACAAAACCTAAAACACCTTAGGTTGGTGGCAGCTTTAATTCAAAGGAAAACCTCTGGGAAGATCCATCCTGCCTGGGCATAATATTAATAAGCCTCCAGCCTTGCGTCTTTTGTTATAGAGGGCACTGATCTAATCTCACTGGGGAGAAGGCCCTGTCTCTCGTCCCTGCCAACCGCACTTGCGGAGCAAGCGGGACTGAAAGCAGGGCCTCCCCAGAAGATATTAACCTCCTTGGTGGTTCCTAGGTAAGCTGGTAAGCTGGGCCAGAACCATTATGCTCAGTTATAAAACTTGATTTTCTACTTCAATTATATGTGGCTACAGAAGTAAAGGAAGCTCTGAAGGCATGATTATGATTAATCACAAATTAATTTCAACTTTTTCATTTTCATCATCAGAGCAAGAATGATCCTAATACTACATATGATGAAGACAACTTGGCTCAGTGTATTCATGACTTCTTTATTGCTGGATCAGAAACAACTGCCACTACTCTGAAATGGGCAATCCTTCTTTTGACAAATCATCCAGATATCCAAGGTAAGAGATATCTCTATGCAATGGGAACAAGGTGTTGCAATCCAGAGCAGGGAACGAGGCCCTAAGATAACTATCCACCACACTTGACTGTGAAAAACAATCCTTTTTTATTGAAGAAAAATGGTTACAAAATAAAGGAAAAATGCAAGTCAAAAGCCACAGCAAAATCAGCAAACATGAATTTAAATGCACAAGAACTAAACCCAAAGCCACACTGCAAAATACTGGAACCTGTTTAGTGATTCACTAACCGTACTTGATATCCTAGAAATCTTCCCAAGCTATGGCCAGGGAACTGGGAGAGCTGCCAAGGTCTTCATCAATTCTGAAACGATGCCTGAACTGAGACAGTCAGCCCGGCGGAAGGCAATTAAAGCCCAAGAATTGGTTCCGTGAACCGCCCCTCTTCTTTGAAGCCAATGTTTTTAATTCTTGAATTTGGGAGGATCGACGCAAGCTGAGTGATTTATTTCTATCTTGCTAAATTTGGCCCCTTCTGTTGTCATTACAGTTACCAGGTGCAGAAGGGAGGGAAAGGTCAAGGCTTCCCTCTGAAACATTCTCATGAACACTGGTACTTTCATTTTCCAAATCTACAGAAGTTCCTTCCTCACTAATTTCAGGAACATTGGCATTTTCCAAACCTACAGCAGTTTCTTCCTCACTAATTTCAGGAGCATTGGCATCAAGAGGTACATTTCCATTAGCATCAGTAAATATATTTTCATTAGGATCAGGAGGAACAAACAGAGAATCAGGTTAAAGTTCAAACTCAGGCTGAACCCCAACACAAGGGCTCCTTTTGAAAACCCCTATTGCGTGAATTGTACTGTTTATAAGATTTAACATCTTTCCAAGGTATGTTAAAAAGAGGGGAAATCATATTCAGCTTCTAGTCTAATAGCTTCTGTTCTAAAACAAATATCACTCATCTTGTAAGAGCTCTTCCTTTCAGTCTCACTGTCTTTCCACGAGAGAAGGCTTTCTCCATCTGCTCACAAGATTTGCAGCTCTCTCCTTAGGGTGATAAGAGCCCCATCTATACAGACCACTTAGGTCAATGTAGATTTGGATCAGCTCTGTGATGGCTCCACACTGTGTGGGACTGATCCAAGACAAAGTGGGACAAATATGCCTTAACATAGCCTTCCCCATGTTCTGAGCTAACGAACGTTGAGCATAAGATTGATTTTATTGATTGTGATGTATAATTATTTTAATTGTTTATAATTGTTTTAATTGCTGTTTATATATGTCTTATTTTTATTGCTTGTGTAGGCATCGAATTGTGCCTTTTGTAAGCCTGAGTCCCCCCTCGGGGGTTGAGAAAGGCGGGGTAGAAATACGTGAAATGAATAAATAAAAATACCCAAAGTTAGAGGATATTCTGTATTCTACCCCTGACAGAGGCAGTGAAGATAATTGGGCTACCCATCTCTACTGACCATTTAATGCAGTTTGAAGTTAACAAAACCACTTTCTTCAATCTGGTTTGAAAGTCATTAAATAATCCAAGTAGATGGGGATTATGAGTAGTACTATGGCTAAAGATGCTACTGAAAAAAGGATGGCCAACTCTTGATTTGCTCAGAAGATAAAAGAAAGTCTGAATTTGCATAACCTGTACAACACATGTTATAGAAACATGGAGTCTGAAAAGTGGCGCAGTGGGTTAAAGTACTGAGCTGCTGAGCTTGTTGATCGAAAGGTCGCATGTTCGATTCCGGGGAGCGGCGTGAGCTTCCGCTGTCAGCCCTAGCTTCTGCCAACCTAGCAGTTCGAAAACATGCAAATGTGAGTAGATCAATAGGTACCGCTCCGGTGGGAAGGTAACGGCGCTCCATGCAGTCATGCTGGCCACATGACCTTGGAGGTGTCTCTTCGGCTTAGAAATGGAGATGAGCACCACACCCCAGAGTCAGACATGACTGGACTTAATGCCAGGGGACTACCTTTACCTTTACCTTAAACATAGTAAAACAATAAATGAAATGTTGGTGTGAGGAATTACTAATGAAACAAATACATATAATAATTCAATTGTGTCTGTTTTGGATAATCTGGGGTTGATTTTCACCTGAAAATTTGCTTTTGAAAAGATTTGGAGTTGCAGGGGCTTTGTCAGTGGTCTGAGTGTGCTGGAAGCAAACAAAATAGTCACGGAGTCTATGTGCTCAAAAGGCTGTACTTTTTCACCCTGGAAAAGTCAGACCAAAATGTAGCAAACCAACTAAACTGAGTTTCATTGAAGTGTATTGCATTTATATTAATACACTCATATGAATAATTTCAGAGCCCCCGGTGGCGCAGTGGGTTAAAGCACTGACCTGCTGAGCTTGTTGATCGAAAGGTCGCAGGTTCGATTCCGGGGAGCGGCATGAGCTTCCGCTGTCAGCCCTAGCTTCTGCCAACCTAGCAGTTTGAAAACATGCAAATGTGAGTAGATCAATAGGTACCGCTCTGGCGGGAAGGTAAGGGCGCTCCATGCAGTCATGCCGGCCACATGACCTTGGAGGTGTCTACGGACAACGCTGGCTCTTCGGCTTAGAAATGGAGATGAGCACCACACATGACTGGACTTAATGTCAAGGGACTACCTACCTATGAATAATTTCATTGTGTGTATCATTAATGATTTTTCAAGGTTTTTGAAACAAAATGTACTATTTCTGACATTTTCCTCAGATAAAGTCCACAAGGAGATAGAAGATGTTTTGGTTTCCTCCTCCATCTGCTATCAAGACCTTAAGAAACTGCCTTATACAAATGCTGTGTTTCATGAGATCCAGCGATCAAAATATATTTTGTTAGTTGGATTTGCAAGACAATCAACTAAAGACATGAACTTGAGAGGCTTTTGCATTCCCAAGGTACAGAATGTTTACGTCTGCACATGCATGTAGAGCTCCAGGGGGTGGCATTTTGACAAACATACCCACCCAGATGTATTTTGAGTAGTGCAAAAATATATTTATTTATTTATTTACTCCACCTTTCTCAGCCTGGAGGAAACTCAAGGCAGCCTTACAATTTGATGCCATACACAAGTATATTAAAATAAGAGTTACAATTAAACCCAAACCAAACATAAATTATTAAAACAACCATTAAAAATCATGCCATCCAAATCATAATCCAGGGCTGTTCCATTTGTCAGTAACTTTGATTCATGGTTACTTATTGCACTGATCTTGATCCCAAAACTTACAAAATATATTTTGTGTATATATATTCTGCTATTAAGGCCCATTAAAAAAGATTTTGTGTATATATATCCTGCACAGCCCAAATAAAAAAAGATTAAAAGTTACAAACAAGAAAGTAATTAAGATGCCATTGTGTATAAACATCCATTTTTTTTTTTACAGAAATAGTACATGAAACCTGGGAATGAACTCAGGTGCCTAACTCCCATTTGCCACTTTTCAAAGTGGGAGCGGGAAAAGATATAAAGTGTTTTTGAGCTGCTTACCATGGGTGGCTAATAGGGCTGTGCAAAATCATTGTCAGTTCTCGTAACTTGGATCAAATTAGTTAAATTCGTACTTACGACGCAATATCTGACATGTGGGCTTGGCCCATGCTAAAAACTTAAGAGTCGAAACTTACCCCATACTTTTTCATTTGAATTTTGTAAACCTTGCTTCTCAAAGTCAGTTTCATTTTCAGTGCAAGGAAAGCATAGCCAAAAAGGCTGCCTTTCATCTTTAAATTAATGCCCTCTTGCCATTAGGAGAGAGAAGCAGCAGGGAGAAAGCAGAGTTCCCTGGGAAAGAGACTGAAAACGTACAACATTCTGGTTAATGTAGTTTGTAAAGGGAAGGAGCCCTATGCCAGAGAATTTAAAAGGCCCTGCCCTAAACTACATTTCACAGAATTCTGCTTAGCATCAGAAAGCTCCAATCAGGATATTATTTATTTATTTATTTATTTATTTACAGCATTTATATTCCGCCCTTCTCACCCCCCAGGGGACTCAGGGCAGATAACAATGTACACATATATTTATTTATTTATTTATTTATTCACGGCGCTTATATGCCGCCCTTCTCACCCCGAAGGGGACTCAGAGCGGCTTACAATATATATTTTCATACAATATATTATATTATTAGCAAAGTACAATATCAGTATATATTACTATATTGCACTATACCATTATATTGTAATATTATTAGTAATATTACATGTAATTAAATAGACATACACAGAGGCTATTTAACTTTTTCTGGCCACCAGGGGAGCTGTCGCTTTCATTGTCCACCTGCAACACTGATGAAGTACTTCTGCATTCCCCGCATGCTTTGCTGGAGTGCTTTTTGCTGGAGTTTTTTTGTGGCCTCATAAATTAGTTAATTAGCCTCCCCACATATAGGTGGTACCTAATTTTCCTACTTGACAGATGCAACTGTCTTTCGGGTTGCAAAGGTCGACAACAAGCTACACAATTGGCTGGACACTCACTCTGACCCAGGCTGGCTTCGAACTCATGACCTTCTGGTCAGAGTGATCTTAATGCAGCTGACACTCAGACAGCTGCGCAACAATCCCGATAGGGGAGAGATTTGTCCCTCCGTAGCAGCAACCAGACAGAGTTCCAGTAAATTGTTGAATCTGCAAAGAGGAGGACTGACTGATAATTCTAGTAAGTAAATCTCTGTGCTGGGCTGGGAAGAAATCCCTAAATTGTAGTTCTATTGGTTAATATGAGAGGCATTCAATGAGATAGCTGTTGTGGCTTTTTCAAAAAAACATTTTTGTCAAAAAATTTAAAAAATCCCCCAAATCAGTAGATGTCCGAATATTTCTGAAAGTTGGGGGGAATGATCCCTTGTCATCTTGTGTCATTGTATAGAAAATTCAAGGAGATAGATCTTGTACTTTAAAAAAAATGTTGTTTATAAAAACTTTGAAAATTCCCCAAAATTTCGTTGATAAGTAAAACATTCTGAAACTTGATGGTCTAACAGTGGTAAATGTGTTCTACCACTGTAGCAAGTTTGATCCCACTAGCTATAAAAATGAGGAAAAGCAGATCCCCTGAAGTTCAATGACTATAACAAAAAAGTAACAACATTTCATTACACTCATTATAGTAACGTAATTTTCACTAACGATACTTTAAAAACACTTTAGAAATGAAATGCTGGAGCCTCTAATTTCGTAATGAGTTTTGAAATTTGTGTTTCATTGATTGCACAGCCTTGGGGCTAATTCTCCTGAAGACACTCCTTTATTCATAAGCTACTTATGCAGACGATAACAAGAATGTCAAAGGGATTCCTTTTTCCACCCACCCATTAAATGTAAAGCTTTTAAACCAAGATTCTGGACTCAGCCTTCTTGCAACACCATTGGCCTAACATCATTTCAGGGGTGTGCCTGAGTGAGGAAATCTGGGTGCAGCTCTTGATTTGAGGCTTTGGGTCTCAGTGGAAGAAAAGGAAAGCATCCACTCTTGTTTACCTGTGAACTCTTACACATACAAAACGTGTTGCCAATATACAGAGCTTGGCAAAGCATCCCAAACACAAAGCTGGGAATCTTGTTGCTGTCACAAACTTGTGTTGGTTCTCTTGCACATCCAGTTTTAATTTTTTGACCATTATGCATACATTCATTTTCAGTTCATGGTTGTATGAATAAGTGTAGGCATCTCACATGGGTCACAGTCTTAGGGTCCTTCCACACAGCCCTGTATCCCAGAATAACAAGGCAGAAGAACCCCACATTATCTGAGTGTGGACTCAGATAACCCAGTACAAAGCAAATATTGTGGGATTTTCTGTCTTTATATTCTGGAATATAGGGCTGTGTGGAAGGGCTCCTATTGTTAATGGAGTATACTGGAGGTTGAATCCTATGTCTTGATTCAATGAGTGTATTCTAGTTGGGCACAGTACATTTGCTGTGGCACTTTCTTAACCAAGGCCCCTTCCACCTAGCTGTATAAAATCCACATTGAACTCCCTTATATGGCAGTGTGGGCTCAGATAACCCAGTTCAAAGCAGATATTGTGGATTATCTGCCTTGATATTCTGGGTTGTATGACTGTGTGGAAGGGTCCTCAGATCACACAATTAACTACAATAGGTAAATCTGGTTGACACTGCTTTAGCTGCTATGTCTCATGCTATGGACTCATGGGAGTTGTTATTTTAAAAGGCCTTTCACCTACTCTACAATGAAAGGCTGGTGCTTCACCAAACTACAACTCCAAGGATTCCATAGCATTGAGTCATGGCATTTTCAAGTGGTGTCAAACTGCATTACTTCTACAGTGTAGACAAAACCGATGTGTTCCTCATTGAACAATGGGAAATTAAGCTCACATATGTGCAACTGACTCTATCTGCCAATTGTGATATTCAGCAGTAGTATAACTAGACTGACATCCGATCTTGGTCAGTATAAAATACAGACATTTCATTCTCACTGAACTTGCAGTTCCAGGACAAATGTGTCTCTGTGGGTGCCAATCATTTTTCTTTTTCTTTTAGGGGACCATTGTTATACCAGATGTACGCTCTGTTCTTTTTGATCCTGTGCAATGGGAGACTCCCGAAGAGTTCAATCCAAATCATTTTTTGGACAAGGAAGGGAATTTTGTTGCTAGAGAAGAATTTCTGCCATTTGGTGCAGGTAAAAGTAGAAGTCCAAACTTGTGGGAATGTTGAGAAACTACAGTATATTCTGGCGTATAAGACTACTTTTTAACCCAAGAAAATCTTCTCAAAAGTCAGGGGTCGTCTTATACACAGGTGTAGTCTTATGCATGGGAGTTGTCTTAACTCTATATTTTAAATGGAAAAGTTGGGGGTCGTCTTATACGCCCAGTCGCCTTATATGCCGGAATATACGGTAAATCCAATCAGTATTATCCTATAAGTATTATATTATTAGTGTTATTTTCTAAGAAATTCAACACATGGGAATTTACCCCTGCTTGTATCTCAAACTCCTAGGGCAGAAAGAAGTAGCCATGACTTCTTGAAATCAGGGCAAGTAGCCAAAAAATCATGGCTACTCCTGGAAATTCACAAGTAATGGACAAAGATAACAGTTACTCATATGTGTAATTGAAAAAAAGAAATCTCAATAAATACAGGAACAATTCCAAAGAAAAATCTCAGTGTGGAAGAGCACTTGTAGAAAAAAAGAATGGACCATAGATTACCAATTAATACTCTGCTCCCAGAACCACCATATGCCAATGATATATGCATACTCACTTTCTGCTATTCTTTATTTCCTCTTCAGGTGCCAGGGTGTGTCTGGGAGAGCAACTGGCGAGAATTGAGTACTTCCTCTTCTTGACCAACCTGTTGAGGGCCTTCCGCTTCCAGCTGCCAGAAGGAGTCAAAGAACTCAACCAAACCCCTATAATAGGAATAACAACACCACCCCATCCATATAAAGTGTGTGCTGTTCCTCGCCATAGCCCCTAATAAAATAAAAAATAAAATATATATTACCAGTTATTACCTGTATAGGTGCCCCTTGGCTCCAGATATTCCGCCTCCTTTATCAGCTGTATCCCTCCCTATTTCCATACGTGGCAAAAATAAAACGCAATTGACTGCTTTATCGACTTGTCTAGTCTGCTTGGTCACACAGCACTCTCATGGGGAACAATGGAGTCTATGACTCTCTTATAATTAACTTCACAATTCAGAGTCTTACTGCACTTAGTCCTGATCTTAATACTATTATATGCAATGCCAGTATCTTGCTCAGGATTGACGAGAGCAGCCACAGATCTCCCAAAGAAGGACAACAACTACTATTAGTGAAAGGTGATGAATTCTTGTTATTAGAAGTATTTTTATAGGGCAGCCATTTGATCCCTCAATGGCCATCACAAATTCCATCTCTAAAGTGATATAAGCTGTGATGTTTGGACAATGGTTTTCTCTTGAAAGATCATCTTGAAACACTGGCATCTAGTACAAGACATCCAGGGATGTCAAAGCACACCTATAATTACCCACAAAAGATCCAAAAATTTAAGAGACTTTATGATTCATTCAGAGTATCACTTTCACACCACATTCCAAATATAGACTGTTTAAGGGTCACATTACTTCATAGAATCATAGAATCAAAGAGTTGGAAGAGACCTCATGGGCCATCCAGTCCAACCCCATTCTGCCAAGAAGCAGGAATATTGCATTCAAATCACCCCTGACAGATGGCCATCCAGCCTCTGTTTAAAAGCTTCCAAAGAAGGAGCCTCCACTGACTTTCACAGCCATTGAGAAAGAGGGAACTTGGAAAGCTTCTCAGCTGTAAAGCTCTGTGGACCCAAGACTCCAGAGACTGTAATGTATGTTTTCTTTACCCCTTTTGAACATCAAGTTTATGCCTAAGGAAGATAACTCATTGTGGACAATAAAGCCTATTTCGAGTTATCTACAGTGCCTTGCTTCTTGCCCAGTTCTCTAAAGGAGGGCAAGAAGCAATCCCCTGGGGAGAGATGTCACGTCCATGTTTCTTTCACTAAGATCTATAGCCCCCAGGCGTGACGGCATAAGGACCCTGAGGAAATCTTTTTACAGGTTCCTTTCAGACCGTATCTAGCATCCAGATCAGGCTTGAGAAATTAAATGGAGGGTCAAAGAGGAAAAGTAGAGAAAGAAGGGAATTTTGAAAGCAACAGAAAAATGGGATAACAGTGAGTTGATCGGTAATGTCCCTGCCAAAGAGAGCACTGGAGAATATGCAGTGGTTTGCTAACTACAGCGTAAAGAATTCATGGGAAAAGGGAACCAGCTTCCAGCTCTACATTTCTTGTTTACAGCCAATAAATTTTCTTATCCTCAAGCA
Source organism: Anolis sagrei (assembly GCF_037176765.1). Taxonomy (NCBI): domain Eukaryota; kingdom Metazoa; phylum Chordata; class Lepidosauria; order Squamata; family Anolidae; genus Anolis; species Anolis sagrei. The sequence continues at coordinate 264,297,518 of NC_090023.1, read as the reverse complement.
ACTTGTGTATGTCAAAGCTGCTTTAGCTGATGGATTGAATTTTATTGCCTCTGCTCTAGTAATTGTGGGCTTTTGCTTTTACCTTTGTTGTAGCTATATGAAATGTTCCCATGGCTCACGAAGCATCTTCCAGAGCCGCACAACGAGGCTTTGCATGCCACAGATATGGTGCTTTCATTAGCAAAGAAAGAAATACAGAAACATAAAGAGCAAATGTCCTTTCAGGAGCCACGGGATTTCATTGATTTCTACCTGCTTGAAATAGAGAAAGTAAGTAGCTGCTTTGTATCCAATTATATCAATTCCAAGAAATGCAAAGGGACCTTGTTACAGGATTTCCATGGATAAGAAAATATTTGTGAATGTCCAAATTCAATTGTGGAGTAGTAATATATATTGTGATTGTGTCCAGGTTGCTGCACAAAAGACATGTGGCGCGGTATCAGGATCCTGTTGTCCCTTGTACAGCTTGGTGTATTAGTAGAGCTGATGGTTGCTTTAATCCCATTGTTGTGATGACCAGAAAGTTCTGGAGGGGACTTTGAAGTCAAGATGTGTAGGTGAAAGGTTACCTCAGCTCGATTTGTGGTTTGATCCTCAAATGGATATTGTAAAACATAAAATATTATTTTGACACATATAAAAAGAGTCTGGGGATAACTGGAGTCCCTGATAGTGGGAACTGGGGAACCCATGGGGGGTGTGTGCGAGGGATGGCAAAGGGGTTAGTTGGGGTGCAGGGAGGTTATATTAAGAGGGAAGGAAGGGAGCCCCTCCCTGGGGGCTATGGGGGCTATGAGCCCATATGGTTCCCGGGGTCGGCTGCGAGAGGCAAGAGGGGGGAAGAGAGAGACAGGAGACAAAGAAGATACAAAGAATCAAAACTAGAGGGTAACACACCATTGTTGTTGTTGTTGTTGTTGTTGTTGTTGTTGTTAATTTGTTCAGTCATTTCCGACTCTTTGTGACCTCATGGACCAGCCCACACTGGAGCTCCCTGTCAGCCGTCACCACCCTCAGCTCCTTCAAAGTCAATGCAGTCACTTCAAGGACGCCATCCATCCATCTTGCCCTTGGTTGGCCCCTCTTCCTTTTCCCTTCCATTTTCCCCAGCATAATTGTCTTCTCTTTCCTTTCTTCTCATGATGTGGCCAAAGTACTTCATCTTGGCCTCTACTATCCTTCCCTCCAATGCCATAGTGTGAATTTTTTGAAGAGTTAGATTGTAATAAATGGGGAAAGACTGTATCAAAGGGGTTGGTAGCTGCTGCTGGGCTCCTCTGTATCTCTGATTGTTCACAGAACCGATATCTACGGGTGCCACACTCATACTCACTCAGGACTAGCTTTCAGATACTTGAGCCCCTGAAGCGGATGTCACATAATAACAACCCCCCCCCCCCCGCCAAGGGAAAGCCCCAGTCCTAGGCCATTCTCACTACTTCCCAGACCAAAGAGACATATTTCCTTGATTAGCACCTCAGTTCTGCCAAGAAATTCTTGGCTAGGAGTCCTGCTGTTGAAACAGCACCCAAATTCACACACTTACGAAACCTATTTTGTGAGTAGAATAATATAGTGCTAAAGAAATAGGATCTAAAAACTGACACCAGATTCCATCTGATCTTGGAAGCTATATAGGGTCAGTCCTAGTTACTACTTGGATAAAACCCATCAGTGACTGCCAGTTGTTGCAGTTCATATTTCAGAGGAAGAAACTGTGAAAAACACCTCTGAGTGTTCTTGCTTTAAGAAACCATTTGAAATACATGGGGTTGTGATAAATCAATAGGCAATGTGAAGGTACATGTACACACACAGAAAGACAGCCTTGAAGAGAAGCTTTGTAGTCAATCATAAGTCATATTTCATCTTTTGTATTATCACCACCAGAGGAAGAATGATCCTACCTCTACATATGATGAAGAGAACCTGGCTCAGAATATTAATGACTTATTTGTTGCTGGAATGGAAACGACGGCCATTTCTCTGAAATGGGCTATCCTCCTTCTGGCAGATCATCCAGATATTCAAGGTAAGAGAGAACTTGTGCAGGATGAACAACAACATCAGCAGTAACTTTTTAACAATGTGCTAAAGCAAAGAAGAGATGAAATCTGATCCAGCTTCTACTCTTTCTATGAGTATGGTAGACATTTACAGTCCACTGGGCAGGGCCTTTTCTCTTTCTTCACCTGCTTAAACACATTTAGGGGGAACATGTGAAAAGCAGGGCCTTTTTAGTAGTTGCTTCCAAAATGTGGAACTTCCTACCAAAAGAGACTGACCAGGATGTCCCCTTTCCCACTGGCCTCCTCCAAAAGTAGGTCAAGACTCTTCTCTGCCAGCAGGCTTTTGGGAAAGCATAAGAGGAACATTGCTGGGGAGACTATTTTTTTGATAGAGTTAAAAGCTGGGTAGATACGGGGAATGCCGTGGATGTAGTGTACCTTGATTTCAGTAAGGCCTTCGACAAGGTCCCCAATGACCTTCTGGTAAACAAACTAGTCCAATGTGGGCTAGGCAAAACTATGGTGAGGTGGATCTGTAATTGGTTAAATGGACGAACCCAGGGGGTGCTCACCAATGCTTCCTCTTCATCCTGGAAAGAAGTGACAAGTGGAGTGCCGCAGGGTTCCGTCCTGGGCCTGGTCCTGTTCAACATCTTTATTAATGACTTAGATGAAGGGTTAGAAGGCATGATCATCAGGTTTGCAGACAACACCAAATTGGGAGGGATAGCCAATACTCCAGAAGACAGGAGCAGGATTCAAAACAATCTTGACAGATTAGAGAGATGGGCTAAAACTAACAAAATGAAGTTAAACAGGGACAAATGCAAGATACTCCACTTAGGCAGAAAAAAATGAAATTCAAAGATACAGAATGGGGAACAATGCCTGGCTCGAGAGCAGTACGTGAGAAAAGGATCTTGGGGTCCTCGTGGACAACAATTTAAACATGAACCAACAATGTGATGTGGTGGCAAAAAAAGCCAATGGGATTTTGGCCTGCATCAATAGGAGCATAGTGTCTAGGTCCAGAGAAGTCATGCTCCCCATGCTCTATTCTGCTTTGGTTAGACCACACCTGGAATATTGTGGGCACCACCAATTCTGGGCACCACAATTCAAGAGAGTTATTGACAAGCTGGAATGTGTCCAGAGGAGGGCGACTAAAATGATCAAGGGTCTGGAGAACAAGCCCTATGAGGAGCGGCTTAAGGAGCTGGGCATGTTTAGCCTGAAGAAGAGAAGACTGAGGGGAGATATGATAGCCATGTATAAATATGTGAGAGGAAGCCACAGGGAGGAGGGAGCAAGCTTGTTTTCTGCTTCCCTGGAGACTAGGATGCGGAACAATGGCTTCAAACTACATTTCCTATCGTCTATCAAGTTTTTATGGTTTATTCTTTGTTTTTTGTCTCTCCAAATAAATTTAGAGATTTCTTTTTGCCAATTCTTAAGTAGAGTTTTTGATCTTAAAATTGGCAGCGACTGAAACAGGAATAGGGCGTCCGGTAAGATATTCATTTTTACAGTGGCAATCCTGCCAAGTAGTGAGAGATTTAAGGCATTCCACAAGTTCATTTTCTTCTTTATTTCTTTCCATTTCCTTTCGTAGTTATTCTTTATCAAGAGCGAGTTATTTGGAGATATTACTATTCCTAAATATTTTGTTTCTTGTGTTATTTTAATCCCTGATATTAGTTTGTTTTCGCCCTTCATTTTAGTTTGTTTTCGCCCTTCATGTTTTTGGTTATTATTTGTGTCTTGTCTTTATTTATTTTAAATCCCGCCACCTCGCCAAATTCTGTTATTTCTGCTAGCCATTTGTTTATGTTGTCCAGGGGGTCTTCAATAAAGCAGACTGTCGTCCGCAAATGCCCTTGTTTTAAAAGTATGTTTCTTTACTTTGAGCCCTTTGAGTTCTTTATTTACAGAGATTCTCTGTAATAAGACTTCTAGTACTGTGATGAAAAGTACTGGCGATAGAGGGCACCCCTGCCTAGTGCCTTTCTGAATTGGTATGTTTTCGGATTGTTGTCCGTTTATTGTTATTTTTGCCTGTTGTCATGAATAGATGGAGTTAATTGCATTCAAGTATCGGTATCCTATGTCCATTTCTCCGAGCAGGCTTGTGATGAAGTCCCAGTTAACGTTGTCGAATGCCTTCTCGGCATCCAAAAACATAAGGGCAGCTTCTTTCTAGTTACTTTTCTCGTAATAGTCGATTACGTTAATTACGGTCCTTATGTTGTCACTCAGCTGCCTCCCTGGGAGGAATCTAACCTGATCTTCGTTTATATTTCCTGCTGATATTTCCGTTAATCTCGAGGCCAATATTGCTGTAAATATTTTGTAGTCTATGTTAAGTAATGATATAGGACGATAATTTTTAACTAATGTGCTGTCTGTGTCGTTCTTGTGTATCAGTGAAATTGTGGCTGTTTTCCACGTCTCAGGTATTTCTTTATTTTATTTATTTTATTTATTTTTATTTAGTACACTTGTATACCGCTAATATCTCAGCCTAAAACGGCGACTCATTGCGGTTTACAACATTTAAAAACAACAATATTCCAATTAAAAATATAAAACACATGCATATACAATACACAGTATTGGGCCACCAATACAGACCAATGCATCTCTTAAATTAACATCATAATCCAATTTCGTTGTCTGTGATTGCCAGTCCTTGATCAGAGATTTCATCGCATCGGATTAGCCGAATGCTTGCTCAAACATCCATGTCTTGAGTTTTTTCCGAAATACTATCAGCGAGGAGGCTGATCTTATCTCTATAGGGAGGGCATTCCAAAGCCGCGGGGCCACCACAGAAAAGGCCCTGTCTCTCGTTCCCGCCAGCCGCACCTGTGAAGCAGGCGGGATGGAGAGAAGGGCCTCTCCCGAAGATCTTAGGGTCCTGGTGGGCTGATAGGCCGAGATACGTTCGGATAGATATGTTGGGCCAGAACCGTTTAGGGCTTTAAAGGTATTTCTCCTTCTTCTAGAACTTTGTTCATGGTTTTTTGAAGTTGCGGGATTAATATGTCCTGAAAGACCTTATAATACCTAGTGGTAAGTCCGTCGGGGCCCGGGGCTTTGTCGACCGGAAGTTTCTTAATAACTCTGATAATTTCCTCCTGGGAGATTAAATTGTTTAATTTCTCCCTCTGGCTATCTGACAGCCTTTGTATGTTGTGCTTCCCTAAATAATGCATTATTTTTTTCCCTGGGGATCTTTTCCTTTTTGTATAATTCTTTATAAAAGTTCGTAAATTGATCTATAATTTCGTTAGTTTTATAGAAGTATTTTCCTTTATCTACTATTTTTGTTATCTGTCTGCTCTGCTTTTTAGCTGTGACCTTCCTTGCTAATGCTTTCCCTATTTTATTTGCATTTTCGAAGTAGTACTGCTTGGTGTACTTCAGCTTGTTTTCTATTTCCTCTAGTTGTAGTGTATTCATGTTTCTTTTTAATATTTCTAATTGGTGAAGTGTTTTCTTTTCTTTTGGGTTTTACTTTAGTTGATTTTCCACTTTTTTAATTTTGTTTTCTAGCTTCATGTACTCCTCGTTCCTATGCTTTTTTATCCTTGCAGCTTGCTCGATTAAATGGCCTCTTATAAATGCCTTATGCGCATCCCATATGATCTTAGTTGATGTATCCTTTTCCGTGTTTAGTTCAAAGTATTCTTTCAATAAATCCCTATTTTTTTCCACCATTTCTGGAACCGCAAGCAGACTGTCATTTAGTCGCCATCTAAAGCTCTTCTTCATTTCTTGTTGATTTTGAATTTGTATTTCTATAGGCGCATGGTCTGAGATTAGCATAGGTAGTATTTTGCTTTTTGTCACCTTAGGCAGGATTGTGTTTGTCACCCAGGCCATGTCGATACGTGACCATGTCGAGTGCCGGTTGGAGAAAAATGTATAGTCTAAATCTTTTTCGTGTTGGTATTTTTAATTTTTTTATTGTTTCATAGTGTATGTAGAAAACAAAACAAATGAACCAAAGGAAAAAATGAAAAAAGAAAAAAAATGCAAAAGATTTACAAAAGAGTTAATATTCAGTGCTCATTAAACATGTACAATCAGGTATTCTTGGAAGACACAGATTATCTGGATTCGGCACAGTCTGGCTTTAGGCCGGGACATGGAACTGGAACAGTCTTGGTCGCCTTAGTGGATGATCTACGCCGGGAGCTAGACAGGGGGAGTGTGTCCCTGTTAGTTCTGCTGGATCTCTCAGCGGCCTTCAATACCGTCGACCACAGTATCCTTCTGGGACGCCTCGCGGGAATGGGTCTTGGAGGCACTGTTCTGCAGTGGCTCCAGTCCTTCCTAGAGGGTCGATCTCAGAAGGTGTTGCTGGGGGACACCTGTTCTGCCCCACAACCATTGTCTTTTGGGGTTCCTCAGGGATCAATATTGTCTCCCATGTTACATCTACATGAAGCCGCTGGGGGAGATCATCCGGAGTTTCGGGGTGCGGTGTCATCTGTACGCGGATGATGTCCAACTCTGTCACTCCTTTCCACTTGCTACTAAGGAGGCTGTTCAGGTCCTGAACCGGTGCTTGGCCACTGTAACGGTCTGGATGAGAGCCAACAAATTGAAATTGAATCCAGACAAGACAGAGGTACTCCTGGTCAGTCGTAAGGCCGAACAGGGTATAGGGTTACAGCCTGTGTTGGACGGGGTCACACTCCCCCTGAAGACGCAGGTTTGCAGCTGGTGTGTGATCTTGGACTCGTCTCTGAGCCTGGAACCCCAGGTTTCAGCGGTGACCAGGGGAGCATTTGCACAGTTAAAACTTGTGCGCCAGCTGCGCCCGTACCTTGGGAAGTCTGACTTGGCCATGGTAGTCCACGCTCTGGTTAAATCCCACATAGACTACTGCAATGCTCTCTACGTGGGGTTGCCTTTGAAGACTGCTCGGAAGCTTCAAATGGTCCAGCGCTCGGCAGCCAGGTTGCTAACAGGAGCGGCACTCAGGGAGCATACTACTCCTCTGTTGCGCCAGCTCCACTGGCTACCAGTTTGCTACCGGGCACAATTCAAAGTGCTGGCTTTAGCCTATAAAGCCCTAAACGGTTTTGGCCCTACTTACCTCTCTGAACACATCTCCTCCTATGAACTGACTAGGACACTAAGATCATCTGGGGAGACCCTGCTCTCGGTCCTGCCTGCATTACAGGCGCGCTTGGCGGGGACGAGAGACAGGGCCTTCTCAGTGGTGGCCCCTCGGCTGTGGAACGCCCTACCTGCAGACATCAGATTGGCCCCCTCCCTTCTGGCATTTCGGAGGAAAGTGAAGACCTGGCTGTTCGAACAAGCATTTGATTAAACTGTGTAGTTGAACATAGGAATACGGAATAATGGATGACGAGACTGGATTCTGATTTTACTGTTGAGGTGCTAATGATTGTTATACTGATGTTAATAATTTATGTGATAATTGTTTTTAATTGCCCTATACTTGTTTTGTGGTGTTTTGTACTGATATTGTTCACCGCTTTGCGTTGCCTGAGGGCTGAGAAAAGCGGTATAGAAATAAAGTAAGTAAGTAAATAAATAAATACTCTGTTCTTCCCCTTCTGCTTGTTGGCTCTGGGATACAGGTGAAGATTGCTGGTCCTTCTGCATCCCCTTTCTTTGCGGGCATATCTCCTCTCAATCAGTGACCTCCTCAAAATCCCTCTTATATTTACGTAGAAATTGTTCTGCTTTTGGTACGTCCGAAATTATGTGTCTTTTTAGATTTATAGTAGAATGACAAACCCTGGGGGAACTGCCATCGGAAGACAATGCCTTTCCTCTTCAGTTTTGTCACTAAAAAGGCAAATTCTTTTCTTTTTCTTAGCAGTCTCATTGGGATCTTCTTAAGAAACAGGATTTTGCGACCTTCCATCATTATTGGAGCTTCATATTGTTTGCTTATAATGAGCTCTTTGAAGGATTTAAAAATGAGCTGGAGGATACAGTCTCTAGGCACTTTCTTAATTATTGTGTAGGCTGTGTTGACCCTATAGGCTGCTGACACCATTGCATACACCACATCTGTATCCTTTTCCTCCAGAAGTGTTGTGATGGTCTGAATCAGATAAGATTTCAAATCTCCTTTCTCAACTCCCTCTGGCAGTCCTCTAATTCTAATTGAGTTAACCTTTACTTCCAGTAAATCCATCTGATCTTGTAATATCTCTTGTTTCTCACGTGTCTCTCTTATCAGGTCACTGTGTCCCTCGGCCTTTTTATTTCAGGGATTTACCCTCTGTCTCAAGTTTTGTTACTTTATTTTCGATGGCGTCTTTCTGTCATTTTCTTGACATCTTCCCTTAGTGAATCCATGCTTCCTTTTAAATCCTGGATCATAGATCTAAATTCCAGAAGCATTTGCTCAGGGAAGCCACTAGGGGGAGTATTGGCATTTGGCTGCTTTTTTGGCTTTTCAGCTCCACCCACCACTGTGGCATATGATGTCATTAGCCCTTTGGCATTCAGCCCAGACAGGCAAGGTGATTGGCCTTTTATCTCCATTTGACTTTTTGGTGCTGAGCAGCTGCCTTATCTTTCAAGGACACACTTAGCCACAACAATGAAGAAAAAGCTGTACTGAAGTTGAGGGGGGAGGGAGTGTGGCTTTTATCCTTTAATCAGGCAAAGTTCTCTCATTCCAGTTTAAAGTTCATTAGCAAGACAAAATAGCAATTTCCTTTAGAGTTTTAATTAATTTATAATAGGGTCCCACCTAACACTGTTTGAGTTTGAGTCCTTTTCTGTATTCTAGATGGGCTGAGATTAAGGTATGCAATATGAATCCAGACAATTAAACTCCTTCTCATCAGCCAATAGAGGGAATCAAACAGTCTATCTTTCTTTAGCCCAGGCTATGAATACGAAAGATCCTCTTTGAGTGGTGCACTTTAAATTTCTTTGAGAAGAGCAAAGAAGAGAAATAAACAAAAAGTGTCCTTACTGTAAAAACAAAACCGGCAGCCAACTCTGCTGGAGAGAGAATGAGACAGGAGTTCCTTTGGAACCTAGCTGCTGTTTAAATTGATGAAGAAAAATCTTCCGTTTCTTAAACTGCTAGCTTTTGTAGTTCCAGTTGTCTCCTCACGGTCTATTTAAATAACAGATTTGAGTTAAGCACGGGAGAATTAATGTTATCTCCCAACTGTCTCAATAAATCAGCCGAGGCTTGATGGTATGCGATCTCCCCACACTGCTGCCGGCTGGAAGTGTGTCCATTTCTTTTATTTTTTAATAAAAAGATACCTTTATATTATTTATGTCAGGGAGAAAACAAATCAAAGAGATAGAAGGGATTGCAACTCGTACACTCTTGAAAGATGCCCTTTTAACCTATGTTCATAATTGCCCAGTGATGGGGAGTTCACCATCTTTCAATACAATCTATTCCAATTTATGTTATTTCCAATGCTTAGGCAAAATGGCTTGTCTTGTAGTTTGAATCTAATCGGTAACTTAGTGGGTAAGCTTACCAATCCATATTCCTCACTTTTTGCCTTTGTTTCTCCTGCAGGGGTTCGGGTGTGTTTGGGGGAGCAGTTGGCAAGGATGGAGTTCTTCATCTTCTTGGTCACCCTGCTGAGGGCCTTCTGTTTCCAGTTGCCTCCAGGAGTCAAAGAACTCAATGAAGAGCCTGAAGCAGGACTGACACCACCACTACATCCTTATAAAGTGTGTGCTGTTCCTCGCTGTAGTTCATCATAAAACATTAAAAAATAATTGGAATGGCATATACTTTTTTGCTGTACTTTTGAACCAAATCCACACTTCATTTCATTTTCCAAATTTCTTTCCTATGCTTAGAATCTGAAACACACCTGTGATTTAACTCAGTTATAAAGAGATTCTGTCTCATTCTGAGTTCAAATTTTTCAGTTTCAAGAATTCTTGCTATGTATGGATGTAGTGGGGATAAAGTAGTATAGTGTGTTGTGGGTTGGTCTACTTCTCTGGGGATCTGTTTTCATATCCTCACCTTGCCATGGAAACTCCTAGGTGATCTTGGGAAACCATACACTCTCAGAGGAAGGTCATGATAAACCATTATGAACAAATGCTGCTCAGAAAACCCTGTAATTGGTTCACCTTAGGGTTCCCCTAGATCTGAAAGGCACACTACAGCAACCCATACATTTAGAGAAGTGGCAGAATTCTCTGAAACATCCCATGTTTCTCAGCTGCAGTAAGAGCCATATCTAGACCACAATATGTATCAGTGTCTGCTGGTAGTGTTTTCATAGGAAACTCATATGTTGGGTTGACTCAAACAGAGAGGTGGGAGAATATAGACAATCTGGAACATAGAACCATTGAAATGATCTGAAGATAAAAGGGGTAGAAGCATGAAGAAGAGAAGGGCCCTATCTGCATTATATGGCAGTCTAGATGAGGCCAGGAAAATACTGTGGGAAGCAATGTCAGTGAGGTAACAGATTATCTTCTGTGAGCTGCCGCAAAGGTTACGATCATCAGGGGAGGCCCTGCTCTCAGTTCCACCATCCACGCAAACCTGACTGGTAGGGATGAAAGATAGGGCCTTCTCAGTGGTGATCCCTCGTCTGTGGAACTCCCTTTCCAGTGATATCAGATCAGCCCCTCCCTCCTATCCTTTAGAAAACAACTTAAAACATGGTTGTGGGGCCAAGAGTTCGAACAATAGATGCAGCGATTGAGTTTGATAATGACTGTGTTACTGACAATTGGTATGACCTGAATTATGATTTGAATTTGCGTGATTTTAAATGAATGTGTTAGCAATTTAATGTTTTAATTACTGTTCTAATTGCAATTGTTATTTATGAATCGGTTTGATGGCATCAAATGGTTGTCTGTTGTGAGCCGCCCTGAGTCCCCCTTGGGGGTGAGAAGGACGGAATACAAATATGCGAAATAAATAAATAAATATAGAGAGGGAAACATAGAACAAACACTTCACCCACTTTGCATGTTTCCTAAAGCCATAGACTCCAAGGGAGTGGGTACAAGTTGATATATTATGAAATCAGCATTCATAATCCAGGAACACTATAGAGCATAAGACAATATAGCAATCTTTCTCTGCTATATTGAGACCACTAGATGGTGATAGTGAATAGGCTGTTGCCTTCTTGTTGTATAAACAGCTGTTCCACCTGGTGGCAGCTTCTATAGGCCTTACTACAAGATAGATCCAATGATTGCAAGGTGATTCTAGTGATGATGATGATGATGATATTATATCCCACTTTTCTCTCTAAACAGGACCCAAAGCGGCTCACAACATTTTAAAAACAATACAAATCAACCATACATACAACAAGAAAGCCAAGTATAAAATAAAACATAAATAAACATTTTTTTAAAAGATTTTATTTAAATACAATAACAAATTACAAAATAGACAAAACCCAAAACAGTGAACATTTTACAAACACATAACCCCACCACCAAGGCCTGAACAAGTATAATTTCCTTCACCATGTATTTATAGATCAGCCATTAATCAAATGTCATCTCCAAAATTCCTGACCAACCAAATTCTGTTGTTTTCCATTTTCGCTCTCTAAGACATATTTAATAAAGACCGACCAGTATGTCTCAAAATCTGACCTGTTAATTTCCCCCCTGAATACCCTCATTTCCATTGTTAGTTTGTCATTTAAAGCTACATTCCAAACTTCCCTGTACCATGCATCCAGTGTTAGATTGGTTATTATTTTCCAGTTCTTTGCTATTATAATTCTTCCCACTGTGAGCAAAATAGTCACCAATTCTTTCTTAGTTATCTCTACATTCAGCTTCGTGGTGTCCATTAATAATGCTAACCTAGCATCTGGCATAATATTTGATCCTATAATGTTGTTTATTTCGGTAAATATATCCTTCCAAAAATTCTTCACTTGGGGGCATTCCCACCATAGATGAAAATATGTCCCTTTGTGTTTGCCACATCTCCAGCAGAGGTTACTTTGCTTGTTATCCATCTGATGTTGTTTGACTGGCGTAGTATACCATCTCCATATAACTTTGTATACATTTTCTTTTAATCTTATTGATAGGTTCTTGGCCACTCTCCACTTCAGGACCCTTTTCCAATCAAAATCTATCAGAGGCCCTAGGTCTCCCTCCCATACGTTTTCTAACAATTTCAGCCCTATTTCTTCACCAATTAATCCATTATATATTTTCCCAATTAATCCTTTCCCCATTATTTCTTGGTTTTTGAGCTTACTTAACCATTCCTCATATTTATTCAGTCCTCTACATCTGGGATTTTTGCTTAACCAGTCCTTTCTCCAATTATACAGTTGTTGTCTCTCAAACCAATTCAGGGCACCTTGTTCTTCTAACTTACTAAACTTGCCCTTTGAGTTTTGTGTCCATTCCTTCCAGGAGAGAGCAGTTTCCCCCTCCACTAATTTTTTATGTTTAAGTTTAATTCCCAGGTCTTCTGGAAAATTTTCCAGTAAAACTATTGGAGTTAGGGGGGAAACTCCTGGAAATATCTTATTTTTTAATTTAACCCATGTCTCCATGACATCTTTAGCCAAGTTATTTTTACACCCCTTAATTTCTTTGCCTATTTTTGACCTAAAAAACATTTCCTCATAATCTCTGTGCCAGCATTTTCCTTCCACTTCCCGCCAAATTAATTTAGATTCCGAAAGCAGCCTAAACACTCCCTTTATTATATGTGTCTGATGGTAGGTTTTTAGGTCTGGTATTCCTAATCCCCCTAATTTCTGAGAAATATACCATAGGCCTCTCGGTAGCCTAGATCTTCTAGATCCATTACAAAATTCATTTACTATTTTCTGCCATTTTTTAAGATCAACCTCTGGCAGTTTAATAGGTAACATATTACATAGGAAGTTAAATTTGGATAGTATTTTCATTTTAAAGATTGCGATTCTACCAAACCATGAGAGATTAAGTTTTTTGTATTCTAGTAGTCTTTCTTGAATTTCCCTAAATAATCTGTCAAAATTTAATATTTTTAACTCTGAATAATTGACTGGTATTGTAACTCCCAAATACTTAATTTTGTTTCTAATCTTAACCTTAAATTGATCAATTATTTTCTCTTTGTCTTTTCTCTCCAGGTTTATTGCCATTACCTCTGTTTTCTTCCAATTAATTATTAGGCCTGTTATTTTGCCAAACTGTTTTAAATGTAGGTTTATCCGGTCTAGTGCCCTATCTGGATTTCTAACTGTCAAGAGCGTATCATCTGCAAATAAACTAATTTTGATTTTGTTGTCCACTCCCATTCCCTGTATTTCTTTATCCTTCCTGATTGCCGAGGCCAATAATTCCATAACTAATATAAATAGTACCGGAGAAAGAGGGCAACCCTGCTTTACTCCTTGCATGATACTAAAGGATTCAGTACTCGAGTCATTAATTATAACTTTTGCCCTATTTTCCGAATATATTTGTTCTATTATATGTTGGAACCCCTCTCCAAAACCATATTTTTTAATTAATGATTTCAGCACTGTCCAACCCACCGAGTCAAAGGCTTTATATATATCTAATGCAATAATGCCTACTTGAGCTTTCTCGTTTTTTGCGTTCTCTATAATGTTTATCAGTCTGCGGACCAAGTCAGACATTTGCCTGCCCTTAACAAATCCACATTGGTCTGGGCTAATATAATCCTCTACGAAGTTTTTTAATCTATTTGCCAAAATTGCCGTAAAAATTTTTGCGTCTTGGTTAATTAGAGAAATAGGACGATAAGAGTCTAATAATAATTTATCTTTGCCCGGTTTAGGTATTAATATTATCCTAGTATGTTTCCATGAATTTGGTATGGGTTTTCCCCTTAATATTTCATTGAATAATATCTGTAATTTGGGAACTAGGAATTCTATATAAGTTTTATAAATTTCAGCTGGAATACCATCTTCACCCGGTGATTTACCCTTCCTTAATTTATGTATGATGTCTTTAATTTCCTCTCGAGATATAGATTTCTCCATTTCTTTACTGTGTGTCTCACTTAATTTCTTACCTAAATTTTGTTCCAGATATTTATCCAGCTGAGCTATATCCACTTCTGTATTTCTGTACATATTGGAGTAGAAATCCTGTATCACTTTAATTTTATCTACCATTCTGGCACATATAATGCCATTACTATCCTTGATACATCCAATCTCCCTTCTTACTTTTTTAGTCTGTGCTAATTTTGCCAGCAGTTTTGAGCTTTTATTATTATATTCAAAAAAGTATCTATTTGTGTACATCATATCTTTTTTAACTTTTTCTATATCTTTAGCCTCCAACTCTTTCTTTAATCTTGTAATGTTATTTATAATCTTTAGATCCTTTGTTAACAAGTACATTGATTCCAATTTTTTTATTTCCCCTATCAGTTGGTTCTCTCGTTCCCTTTCCTGTTTCTTCCGTATGGCCGCATATTTACTAAACAGTCCTCTCAAGACTGCTTTCATTGCATCCCAGAGCACCTCATATGAAGGGTGTTCCTTTGCATTCAACTCCCAAATTTCTGTCCATTCTCTTAAAATATTTTCCCTTATAGATTTGTTGTTAATAATATTTATATCCATCCACATTCTTTTTAGAGGCTCATAGTCAATTTGGTAATCTAATATCATATTCACATCTCGATGGTCACTTATAGAATTTAAATTTACATAGACATCTTTAACATATTTTGCTAGGGGTGGTGTTATGAAAATATAATCAATTCTAGTAAACACCTTGTGCACTGCTGAATAATATGTGTATATCTTTTCATTCCCTCTCATTAATCTCAGTACATCCTTTAAGTTATAATTATTAATCAACTGAACAAAAGCACGCCTCGCTTGTAAATCCCCTCTCTTTTGTGATGATGAATCCAGTCCCTGATTAAATGTTGCATTAAAATCCCCTGCCACTATCATATTGTCTGTTTGTACTTTTCTCATCCTTTCGTCAACCCCTCTAAAAAAATCCCTTTGCCCACTATTTGGGGCATAGATATTTACCAGTACATAGTCCTCATTATTTACTGTACCCTTAATAATCAAGATTCGCCCTTCATCATCTTTATCAATTGAATCAATCTTAAATCCCACATTTTGTGAAATCAACACTGCAACCCCCCTGGCCCTAGCACTTCCAGATCCCTTTATATAATGCTCTACCCAGTTCAAATGAATATCACTATGACTCCCTCCCCGGTGGATCTCCTGCAGAAAAATAAAGTCTGGTCTTGACCTTTTTAAATACGCTCTCAATCTCTGAGATTTAAGTTTTGATGAGATACCCCTAACGTTAAGGGTAATACATTTATAACTATGCATTATCAACAAAAGTAATAAACATAATAAATGAATTCCTCATTACAGGCCTTACATACACCCCATTTGGCACACAAAAAAACATAACAGAATGCCCCACTTGCCCTACTTCCCCTATACCCCCACATACATATGCATTTCCCGATTCTGCTTTGACTGTATTTACAGCTAGCTTGGACACAGACATGTGTCTTGACAATCGGGAGGAGAAACCACAATAGATGACCCGCACTTAATTATATCCTAACCCTTCTACCCTTATATATATAATACCGAGTAATATTTATTACAAAATACATTCCTTTGACCCCTTATACACTTATCATAATTACAACCATTCTCATTTTAACTTCCTTCATTTTTATTTTATGTTATATTTTGTTTTAAATCCACTTAATATTTTTCTCTAACTCTTCTTTGACTGAAGTTAAATAAACATTTTAAGATCATGTAACTAACAGATACAATTGTTGCGGGAACTCGTCAGTTCAAATAATACACTTCACTCGACTCTCTGAAAGTTAGCCTTTATATAATTCCAAATTAAATTCTTGCGATTTTCAAGCTTTGTGTTCAGACTCTGCCAGGACTGTATTGTGTACACTATTTTCCTGAAAGTGGTCACTATGTGGTGATATGCTAGGGAGGTCTGCCCCAGCATTCTGGGAAAATATCTGGATATGCTCTTCCAAGGCTCTTACTTGCGTGACTTGTTCTAGGATCTGTTCTATATCTCCAATCTGTTAACAGGACATTGTGTTCTTTTCATTCCATTAATAAACATGGAAAATGTCAGTATTATTGGTCACATTGAAACAATATAAAATATATTACCACCACCAATATCTCTTGGACAGAATTATGTTTTAAAAACAGGCCAAGATATGCAAGCAGAGAGAGAGATAAAGAGAAAGTTCCTTTTTTCCATCCTTCCCTCTCCTCCTCCTCTAGTTTTGTTTTTATTCTCATTGGTTATGCTGCTAGTAAGATTATCTTGGGAAGAAATGTTAAGTATAATTAAATCTCTCATCTCAAAGAGATTCTGTTTGTTCTTTCTTGTTATTTTGAGTTTTTGGAAGTTGGCTGAAAATATTACCTAAATTAAATTAGATTAATTTAGAACGTTGCCTATAAATATTTCAGATCAAGAATTAAAGAATTAAAATGTATTGTAAAGGAAATAAAAAAGCCAGGATAAATTAAAGGAAATGGTATAAACAACAAAAAGAAGGGGATCTAGATCTCCAAAATATTAAATTATATTATCATGCCAACCAAATAAGGTACATAGTAGAAAGTTTAGCAGAGCAAATAAAACTGGAATAGCTAGAAGAAGAAGAAGATAAAAAGTTAGAATGGAAACCAGAGTAGTAATAGTAGTAGTAGTAGTAGTAATAATAACAATAACAATAATAATACCAAAAACTTTATTCTTATATCCCACCACCATCTCCTCAAAGGGACTTGGGATGTCTTACAGATAGCACAAGAAGTCTCAAAACAACATAAAAGTGAACACAATATAAAATACAATAAAATAAAACATATGCAATATATAAAACATCAATTCAGACTCAATTAAGCTGCAATCCCCTAATCGTAGCAGCAAATTACTGGCACCATGGCCGGGCTGTAAACATTAGAATGAAATAAGTGCCAGCTGCAGTAAAGGAGAGAGGCCATGGGATAAGTGCAAAGTGTGTGTTTACCATGTAGGACAACTAGGGACTAAACATTCTCAAAGGCTTGATTGAAGAGCCATGTCTTTAAGTCCCTATGAAAAGAGGACAGTGTGGGGACATGCCTAATCTCAGTGGGGAGGAAGTTCCAAAGCTGGGGGGCCACCACTGAGAAACACCTCTCCCTCATCCCCACCAACTGCACTTCTGACAGTGGTGGCACCATAAGGGGGGCCTCCCCAGCATATCTTAGAGCCCACATTGATTCATGGGGGGGGGGGGGATTTGGTCATGAAGATAGGCAGGACCTAAGCTGTTTAGGGCTTTCTTTATAAGTGATGACTAGCACCTTGAATTGGGACCAGAGACTTATTGGCAGTCAGTGGAGATGCTTTAATAGGGCCATTGTGTATTCTTTATAGTTGGCTCTGGTTAGTAGCCTGGATGTAGATCTTTGGACCAGTTGCAGATTCCAAGTGTCTTCAAAGGCAGCCCCACATAGAGTGCATTACTGTAATGCAATCTTGATGTAACTAAGGCATGGACCACCTTCTGACTTCTCAAGGTATGTTCGAAGTTGGCACACAAGCTTTAACTGTGCAAAGGCCCTCCCGGCCACCACAGACACCTGAGCTTCAAGCATCAGTGCTGCATCCAGGAGGACCCCCAGACTGCGGATCTGTGTCTTCAGGGGGAGTGCAACCCCGTCGAGCATAGATTGCCACCCTATATCCCAATCAGCCTCAAGACTGACCTGGAGGACCTCTGTCTTGTCTGGATTAAGCTTCAGCTTGCTAGCCCTCATTCAGTCCATTACAGTTAAGAGAATGCCTTTGGAGGCTTCTCAGCACTTAGAATTATAGTCTGTTTGTAGAGGTGGGAGGTTGTCTGTGTATGTGAACACCTCCACCACACAAACACATATTTTCACTTTTATTGTGTGTATAGATAGTAGGCCTGGGTAACAACGGAAAAATTTGTTTCTAAAATCGATTCGTTTTTTGGGGTTTTTTGCTTTTCGTTATTTAAAATAATTACAAAATTTTCCTTTTTAAAAGTTTGATATTTACGAAATTTCGTTAATATTAACGAATCAATTCGTTAAAATGGCGGACGCGGTTGCGCAACGTGAAAATAATAGTTTTAAATAATAGTTTTAACCTCGGAGAAGGAAAGAGGGGGGAAAGAGAGAGAGAGAAGAGGGGTGAGATCTCTATTCTGGTTTGACAATGCTTCTCAATAATAATAATAATAATAATAATAATAATAATAATAACAACCCACTTTCTGCCTTCGTGCATGTAAGGCACAGTCAAAGCACTACTGAAAGATGGCCATCCATTCTTAATAATAATAATAATAATAATAATAACAATAATAATAATAATAATAATAATAATAAATATAATAAATATAATAGTTTTAACCTGGAGAAGGAAAGAGGGGGGAAAGAGAGAGAGAGAAGAGGGGTGAGATCTCTATTCTGGTTTGACAATGCTTCTCAATAATAATAACAACCCACTTTTTGCCTTCGTGCATGTAAGGCACAGTCAAAGCACTACTGAAAGATGGCCATCCATTCTTAATAATAATAATAATAATAATAATAATAATAATAATAATAATATTAAATATAATAAATATAATAGTTTTAACCTGGAGAAGGAAAGAGGGGGGAAAGAGAGAGAGAGAAGGGGTGAGATCTCTATTTTGGTTTGACAATGCTTCTCAATAATAATAATAATAATAACAAACCACTTTCTGCCTTCGTGCTTGTAAGGCACAGTCAAAGCACTACTGAAAGATGGCCATCCATTCTTAATAATAATAATAATAATAATAATAATAATAATTATTATTATAATAATAATTATAATAAATATAATAGTTTTAACCTGGAGAAGGAAAGAGGTTAGGCAGGCAACAGCCAGGTCTCTGAGTGCTGCACTGCTGTGTCTCTTTGCCCAATGCACGCAGGCCAGAGTGAGGAACGAGGTGAGGTGACGACAGGAGGAGAGGAGAATTTGATCCACTTAAGCAGAGGCCAGGGACCCGGAAGTGGGGTAAATGCCGACCGCTTGCAACCAGGGAGAGGGGAGGGAAACAACTATAAAACTTGCACCAGACATACGGAAATAATAACGAAACAATTACAAAACAATTACGAAATAGCTTTAAAAATTCGTTTTGTTTTTTAGTTGCTCCTGAATGGTTTGTTATCGCTTCGTTATCAAGAAAAATAACGAATTATTAACGAATTACGAAATTAACGAACGAAACAGCCCAGCCCTAATAGATAGATAATATACCCCAAGACCTCATTTGATTGTGGTTTTGTATATATCGGAATTTCAGCATCCATGGATTTTCTGTATCCATATTGGTTTCTTGAATTGAACCCCAGTGGATACTTTGACCCCCTGTAAATAAGTAAACCAAAGTAGTTGATTAATAATTTTAAATTTGTTAACAAACTCTAGAATTACCTTTCATCACAGCAATACTTGCTTCAGTTCCTCAAATTTCTTTCCCACAAACACCAATTCAGATGTGGGTGTCTTTTCTACGCCTGCTCTTTCATCTTCAGCTTCATTACAATCTCCTTATCTTCCCTTTGTAATCCTTTCTTTGCCATATTGTTTATAGACTCCTGGCAACTCTTCTGTGTCAGTGAGATTCCCTCAAGTTCTCTGCACAACTCTTTCATTTCTTGCATCTTTTTAAAAATAATATTTTTATTAAAGGTTTTCTTTGTATACATATAGATAAGAAACAAAAGGAAAAAACAATTGTGGTAATATAGGGATGGTATTGGGGTAGGCATGGGGGGGCTGATAATGATGGGGGGGGGGAATGGAGTGTAGCTTAAAGTCTCTAGGAAGGAGGAGTAGGGTCAGGCCCGTAGCCAGGATTTTGATTCGGGGTGAGTGGGGGGGCTGAGTTTGATTCGGGGGGGGGGGGCTGAGTCTGAGTGAAAGAGGGTCTACCCTAGTAAACCTTTTGTATTATTACGCCAATACCCCCATGTTGTTTTGTATCGTTACCCCAATACCCCCATGTTGTTGTTCATTCGTTCAGTCGTCTCCGACTCTTCGTGACCTCATGGACCAGCCCACACCAGAGCTCCCTGTCGGCCGTCACCACCCCCAGCTCCTTCAAGGTCAGTCCAGTCACTTCAAGGATGCCATCCATCCATCTTGCCCTTGGTCGGCCCCTCTTCCTTTTACCTTCCACGTTCCCCAGCATAATTGTCTTCTCTAGGCTTTGCTGTCTCCTCATGATGTGGCCAAACTACTTCAACTTTGTCTCTAGTACCCCCATATATGGGATATATTGAGCATGGTGATCAGGTCATGATATGAATAAACATAACAGTTTAAATAATGCCCAGTAAGGCCTTCTCACGGACCACCATGAGAATTTGGGGGGGGGGCGCTGAAGCCCCTCAAGCCTCCCCCCTGGCTACATGCCTGGGTAGGGTAAAGAAAGGGGGAAGATTTATTGTCTTCCAATCTTCCTCTTCATGGTGAATTTCATCTCTAGTCTCTTTTTCTTTCCTTAATGAGCTTCCATATAGCTCTTTGTTCGAGTTATACTATTATCATCTTTTTTCTACATTCATATAATATTTGAATAATTGGCAGTCAGTTGTTCTCTTAAGATTTCTTGAGTTCTTCGACAATAATTGGGTTAGGTTGTCTATGTCCACAAATTCCATAATTTTGGTTGACCCTTGTTCTATTGTTGGTAGTTCCTTTGTTCTCCAATTTCTAGCATATACGATTCTTGCCGCTATTGTTAGGCAGCTGAAAATAATGTCTGTGTTTATATCCATGTTGATGTCCATATCTGTTAGTCCAAGTAAGAAGTACTCTGATTTCATTTGTATCTTATATTTGAAGATCATTTCTTGCATCTTTGACACTGTTGTTTAACCATGTTGATGACCTTTGTAGTGTTTTGGCTATGTTTTCTGATTTGAGCCACTAGCTTTTCACTGAACTTCTATTACTTGCTTGTCAGTACCTCCCATGTATTTTGGAGACAGATGACCTTCTTGATTTCCCTTTCTATTTGTTTCACAAGCAGTTTCCTCTTTTGTAAACAAACATGACTGCATTCAAATTGCTAATTGGGTGTATCTCAATGTTTCAATCATGCCTTTCAGTGGAACTGAGGACTTATTTCGTGTTCGTATTTGTAGGTCTTCAACATACAAATATTGTATTACAGTGAACACTGAAATTACAATAATACGTTTCTATCATTCAAAATATAGTTCTTTCTAAACATTTGATGGCAAATGTAACTTTGTTTCAGAAAAAGTCATAGGCTGGGTTTTTTTTATGGCAGTCACCACTATGTAACATGTTTTATAGCAGTTATTTATTTATTTACAGTATTTATATTCTGCCCTTATTTATTTATTTACAGTCTACTCTTCTCACCTCGCGGGGGACTTAGGGTGGATTACAATGTACACACACATGGCAAACATTCAATGCCATAGACACACAACACATATAGACAGTCAGAGGCTATTTCACATTCCAATTTTCTGGCCACCAGGAGATCTGTCGCTTCACCGTCCATCTGCAACACTGATGAAGTATTTTCTGCATTCCCTGCATGCTTTTGCTGGAGATTTTTTTATGGCCTCGTAAATTTGTTAAATTAGCCTCCCCACACATAGGTGGTACCTAAATTTCCTACTTGACAGATGCAACTGCCTTTCAGGTTGCAAAGGTCAACAACAAGCTACACAAATTGTCCGGAAGCTCACTCCGACCGGGGCTGGCTTCGAATTCACAACCTTCCGATCAATAGTGATCTTAATGCAGCTGACACCCAGCCAGCTACACCACAGTCCCGGTGCAGTTACAATTGGTAATACAAAGCTGTGCACTTGTGACTGTCATGTTACCTATGTAACTTCTAGTTTAGGGACCATATAGGAACCGTGAAGGGCCTAAACATTCCAAAGGCACCTGATCCTGTCTGATCTTCCAAACTAAGCAAGGTCAGCCCTGGTAAGTTATTGGAAGGGGAGCACTGCCAATGAATACCAGAGGAAAGAACTGGGAAAACCACCTTTACTATTCCTTATGTAAGAAAATCCAATAAAATTGGCACAAGTCAACACACAACATGAAGAAACAATTAATTCACTGGGTTAATCCCAGGGAGGAGGTAGACTGACAAGAGGATGCATGTTCAGTAAGGACCGATTACATGATTTGATTTCTACATGTGATAAGCTCCTTAGCCTAAATAAACACAGGACTTCTCATGTATAGATACATTGCATGTACATTCAATTTAGGGCATTTTAAACATATGTGGCACAAAACTGATCTCATGATGGGTTGTTGTAGGTTTTTTTCAGGCTGCATGGCCATGGTCTAGAGGCATTCTCTCCTGATGTTTCACCTGCATCTATGGCAAGCATCCTCAGAGGTAGTGAGGTCTCACTACCTCTGAGGATGCTTGCCATAGATGCAGGCGAAACATCAGGAGAGAATGCCTCTAGACCATGGCCATACAGCCCGAAAAAACCTACAACAACCCAGTGATTCCGGCCATGAAAGCCTTCGACAATACATTGATCTCATGTTGTATATATATATGTATTTTAGCAGGAAAGAGAGGAAAGAACATTGAACCAGCCTCTTTCAACCTTTTCCTTGCTAACTGGAAATAACCAAAGAGATGGATAACAGGAGAATGGAGGGGACTGGGACATTTTTTATTGTTCTGCTTGTAATTCTTCTGTTTCTCTACTTTCTGAAACAGCAGTGGTCATGCCAACATTTCCCCCCAGGACCTCTTGCCCTTCATGTTATTGGTGGCATATGGAGAATTAATTTTGGAATTGGATATAATTTATTTATTTGTCGTGTCAGGGCAACCAGTCAATTGGATTACATTTCTAACAGAACAAAACAAACAAACAGACAAAATACAAAATGTACGAGTTTGGTAGTTAATGAAATGTCCTTTGACCAGTATCTGGCCACTTGAAGTGCTTCTGGTGTTACTATAAGAAGGTCCTCCATTGTGCATGTGGCAGGGCTTAGGGTGCATTACAGCAGGTGGTCAGCAGTTTGCTCTTCTCTACACTCGCATGTCGTGGATTCCCCTTTGTAGCCCCATTTCTTGAGGTTGGCTCTGCATCTCGTGGTGCCAGAGCGCAGTCTGTTCAGCGCCTTCCAAGTCGAATTGGATATAATGTAGAGACACCAATAAAAGCAGTAAAGACATTGTGTGTTATCACTACAGTCCAAAATGTAACTTTCCCAGCCCTGCTTGTTGTTCCAAAGATTCCCTCAGTATTCCTTACATAAGAAAACTAAGTGAAATTAATAAAATTTCCACAAGTCAACACACAACATGAAGGCACATACACGCAGTCAGAAGGTTAATCTCAGGGAGGAGGCAGACTGCGAACAGGATGAACAGGATGAACATTCGAGCAGGATGTGTTGCATGATTTGATTTTTTCACGTGATAAGGTACTTAGTCTAATTAAAAAAGGGATTTGGGACGTACAAGATATATTGAATGTTGATTTAATATAGGACATATTTTTAACATACGTGGATCAAAATTGGTCCTATGTTGTGTATATATGTGTATGTATGAGGATATTTTCCATAGCTGGTTGGAAATAACCAAAGAGAAAGACAACAGGAGAATGGAGGGGACTGGAACATTATTTATTGTTCTGCTTGTGACTCTTCTGCTTCTCTGCTATCTGAAACAGCAGTGTTCACGCCGACATTTTCCCCCGGGCCTCTTGCCCTTCCTCTTATTGGAGGCATATGGAGAGTTAACTTTGGAATTGGATTTAATGTGGAGACACTAATGAAGGTACTTTTTTTTCTCTAAACATTTAAGCAATAATTTATGAATCTGATTCAGAATTAGTGAAAATCATTGTGATTTTTTTCTACGGTGGCTGTGGACAAAATACATAGTTAAATGTTTGACATGAAAACATATTATTAATATGTTTGGTTGTTGTATTAATATCATTAAAGTTTTGCCAGAGTTTAGAGATATTGTTTACTTGAGCTATAACTCTCAGAAACTTCTAGGCTGTCTAGACATTGTGTGTTATCATTACAGTTTGAAATGTAACTTTTCCCCAGTTCTGCTTTTTGTTCCAAAGATTCCCCCAGTGGTACTAACAGTGTATAATTGTACAATGAACATAACACTCCTGTGCATACAATGAGATATTTTCCCTCCCTTTGCTCTGCACAATTTTCAGTGGTACCCACACATCTTCCTTCACGGACCCAGAGCAATTTTAATAACATGAAGGGAACCATGGTGAAAAAACTTCCTCCTTCATAGAATCAGTCCCATCAATAGAATAGCTTCATAGAAACTACATCTGATAAAAATAATATAGATGAGGGGTAGGATGTTATATAGAACAGAAAGGGAAGACAGATGGCAAGAAATCCCATGAAATTTAAGAGTGTTGGGATTTGAAGCTCTGCAAAGTCTTTCATATGTAGTGGGAAAGCACACTGTTCATTGTTAGTAAAACACTGAATACACATCAAAGAGATGGTTGTGACAGTCTAGTTCAGTGTTTTTCCCAGTATTTTTTTATTTTATTAGTATAATATAGGGTTACACGGAAAGTGGGGGAATATTTCAGAGGATAGAAAAGTAGGAAAGAAGAAAGAGAGAAGGGAAAAAGAATAATTGGAAATGTGAACAACAGATAGGATCTTTTTTTCATATTTGGTGGTCCTGTCCAAAGGTAAAATAATTTTGGAACATGATACACAAGGACATACAAAAAAAATTGAAAATACAATTTAAAAAGGAACCAGAATTCTTCCTGCTTGGAATGCTCGATCTTGACGCTGACAAAAATATGGATACAATTTTCAATTATTTAACCACCGCAGCCAGAATTGTATATGCTCAAAAATGGAGACAGAAGGAAATACCAAAAAGAGAAGACTGGCAAAATACAATTCTGGAAATAATGAACATGGATGAAGTAACTTATTGGCTATCGCCAAATGAAGGAATCCCAAAGAAAAAAAAAGGAAGCTGTTATTAAAATATGTTTCTACACAAACAGACAAAAGATCTTCAAAGAAATAGAGGGAAGTCCATTTTATTTTATATCTTTTTTCCCCACTTTTCTTTTTTAATCCCAAGGACGACATGGGATGGACCTTTTTTTTAAAACTTTTTTTTTACATTATTCTTTTTCCCTTCTCAGTGTGTTTCGGCATTAAATGTGTTGCACAGGGTGAAGGAACTGAGCCACACACACTTTTGAGGTGGAGTGAACTAATTTATTTTGGCACTAGCTTAGTTGCTTGGTGATGCCTGTGTTAGGTATTTGGTAAGGACAAAGATGAGAAAAAGTCATTTTTTGGGGGGGATTTTAGCAATGATCCCATTAGAAAATGCATAAGGATTTAGATAAACTATAACTCTCATAATCCTCTGTCATTACTCCACAAACTCCCCAACTATTTAAAATTGGTCATTATGAGAATATGTGCCAATTTTGGGTCAGATCCATTGTCCGTTGGGGTCACAGTGCTCTTTCAATGTGGGCAGACTGCAACACCTACCATCCTCTTCTATTGCCCAACAAGCCCTGTCAGTACTTAAATTTGGTCATCTATATATATAAAAAGCTTAAGGGCATCCTTAAGCGCTCAAAAACGGAGAAACCACCGGACGAAATCTCACCAAATTTGGCCTGCTAATACCTCTTCCCCCAAGGTATGACCAACAACCCTCAAAACACCAATACGCAACAACACAAACTCACAATACCCCAAAAACACGGAGCATGTGCAGAAGCCTCGGGAGGAATACGATGAGGAGGAAGGACTCAATTTCCCAGCTTTCCCCACGCCCAAGTCGCCCTCCACATGCGCACTGCCGCCTCCCTCCCTCCCTCTACCCCATCGGTCCCGCTGCTGCCTCAGATACACAGACGGAAAAAGACCAGGAGATATTGCGAGCCCAGCCTGAGAAAGCCCACCAGGCCGATGTAAGCACTAACGGCCGGGGAGGGCATGGAAGCTGCGAGGGGCCGCCGAGGGCAACAAAAACAACATGAGACGGAAGGCCCGCCGTCTTCTCCTAAGCCGGGGCCTCGATTTCCACCGCGGCCTGATGCCCCTCTTGCCTTCGGCGGCCTCCAAACCTGCCTGGTGGGAGGTGGGTCTCGCCCAACTGCTTCTCCTGCCCGCTGCTTTTTCACTTTTATAACAATGTACTCCTCATTTCTGGGATTTACACATTTGAACCACACTTGGCACACTGAACTCCCATGACCAACAGATAATACTGGAAGGGTTTGGTGGGCATTGACCTTTCCTTTTGGAATTGTAGTACACCTACATCCAGAGAGCACTGTGGACTCCAGCAATGATGGATCTGGACCACATTTGGCACAAATATGAAAACAGATGGACTTTGGGGGAAATACACCTTAATTTGGGAGTTGTAGTCCCTGGAAATCACTGTTCACCTTCAATCAAAGAGCATTCTGAACCCCATGAACGACAAAATTGGGGCAAACTTCCCACACAGAACCCCTATGACCATCAGAAAATACTTAAGGCCATCCAATCCAACTCCCTTCATCAGGGCAAGAAAATGTAATCAAAGTCCTCCTGCCAAAGAGCCATCCACCCATAGATAGGTAGATAGAGATAGATAAATAGATAGATATGATTCACAGACACACAGCTATAGTATCATAGATTTGAAAGGCACCCCTAAAGAAGGACAATAATATGTTGCATGTTCCAGAGTAGGCAAACCAGACAATCTCCACATCAACACTGACAAAGAAACAGCAAGAAGTACTGTTTACCCACAAGAAGAAAGAAATTACATATCTTAAAAACCAACATTTTCTCATTACTTTATTTCCCAGATCAACAGACTGGGCCACAGCAACGCGTGGCAGGGCATCGCTAGTGATGGATAAATGTGTGCTAAGTCTGCTCCAGATCCATTGTGTGTTAGGTTCAGAATACCCTTGATGATGAGTAAACTGTAACTCCCATCATTTTCTGTCACTTCCCTCCAAACCCCACCAATATTTAAAGATGTTCATGATGAATGTGTGTGCCATGTTTGGTCCAGGCAGAGAGACATATTTCAACTTAGAGATAGATGATTTTTCATGGGCATCATATTACTTCTGCAGATGCAGTGATGAAGAATGTGGCTTGATAAGGGTTTCGTAGTAACTTTGTCAATTGTAAGGAAATCACCCAAAGCACATCTACCACTCAATGGTGACTGGCAGAAAAGTGCAATTGAGCAGTGCAACAGACATGATAAAAGGGTCATTAGTGTTAATAAAAAAGAAACACTTTTTAAAAGGTCTCCCACAGAGGCATTGCAAAAGAACAGTGACATTATGTGATCGGATCGAATAATAATTATAGCAATAATAATAATAATAATAATAATAATAATAATAATAATAGTGTTCGACTTGTGATTTTGTGATCTGAAATCCAGCATGTGTATTTCGTTGGCTGTGTCATACTGTGTTTTTGCATCAATAAAAGAATAACAATAACAACAATAACAGCAACAACTACAACAACATCAACAACTTTGTTCTTGTATCCCACCACCATCTCCCCGAAGGGACTCAGCGTGGCTTATACATGGCACAAAGGTGCCTAAAAACAGAGCATAAAATAAAACAGAGTATAAAATGCAATAAGATAAAACAATAAGCACATAAAACAAGAACTGAAAACTCAATTAAAAACGGCACTACATTTCTAATGTAAGTGATTTGAGGGAGGTGGTTTCATAAGACTGGAGAAAATGGGAGAAGGGCAGTTCTCACCTAAAATCTAAAATGAAATCGAGAGTGGGGGTGTTACTATGGCCACAAAACATCAGAAGTGAGGATCTGAATATGGTTGCTAATCCTATATCAGCCTGAAATCATTAATTCTTTTGATTGTAACTGTTCTTTTTCTTTTTCTGCATTGATTCAAATGGCAGCTGGCAGAACAATATGGAGAGATTTCTGTGTTGTGGGTGGGACATATACCAGCTGTAATATTTTCTGGATTTGAAGCTGTGAAAGAAGTATTGATTGATCATTCGGAAGACTTCTCAGAGCGGGTACAGACTCCGTTTCTTACAACTTTAGGAAGAGGAAAGGGTAAGTTGTGGAGAGCTATACTAGGGACATCTCTCCCCAGAGAAACAAAAATGCACTAAACAGGAAATAAATCAAAGATGAATCCATAGCACAGTCACAGCCAGGCCATGTCATGCCATACATTGTTGGTGTTGCAAATTGAGATATGAGAATATCATCATGTTGAGTACGAGATCTGCACTTTACTTTGTACTTACAAATTTCTATGTACATTTGTAAGTAATATAATAATAATAATAATAATAATAATAATGTTGTTGTTGTTCATTCGTTCAGTCGTCTCCGACTTTTCGTGACCTCATGGACCAGCCCACGCCAGAGCTCCCTGTCGGCCGTTACCACCCCCAGCTCCCTCAAGGTCAGTCCAGTCACTTCAAGGATGCCATCCATCCATCTTGCCCTTGGTCGGCCCCTCTTCCTTTTGCCTTCCACTTTCCCCAGCATAATTGTCTTCTCTAGGCTTTCCTGTCTCCTCATGATGTGACCAAAGTACTTCAACTTTGTCTCTAGTATCTTTCCCTCCAGTGAGCAGTCGGGCTTTATTTCCTGGAGGATGGACTGGTTGGATCTTCTCGCAGTCCAAGGCACTCTCAGAACTTTCCTCCAACACCACAGCTCAAAAGCATCGATCTTCCTTCGCTCAGCCTTCCCTAAGGTCCAGCTCTCACATCCGTAGGTTACTACAGGGAATACCATGGCTTTGACTAGGCGGATCTTTGTTGCCAGTCTGATGTCTCTTCTCTTTACTATTTTATCGAGATTGGACATTGCTCTCCTCCCAAGAAGTAAGCGTCTTCTGATTTCCTGGCCACAGTCTGCGTCTGCAGTAATCTTTGCACCTAGAAATACAAAGTCTGTCACGGCCTCCACGGTTTCTCCCTCTATTTTCCAGTTGTCAATCATTCTTGTTGCCATAATCTTGGTAATAATAATAATAATAATTATAATAATAATACTAATAATATAATAATATAATATTATATAATAATATAATATAATAATAATAATAATAATAATAATAATAATAATAATAATAATACTTTATTTATATTCCGCCTTATCTCCCCGAAGGGACTCAGGGCGGATTCCAATAACAAAAGGCAAACATTCATTGACTGAACATAACAACAATACACACATAATAATAAAAATTAACAACCTAAAATATAAACGCAATTAACAACCTAACATATAAAAGCAAATTATAACTTAACAACTAAAGAAGTGAAAAATGCAACCTATTATATCAGACATGAAAATCTGATGACTGGCTGTGCTGGTATGGCTGTACCAGGAGCTCCAAATTTATTTGCTTTGTATTAAATGTTTGCTTGCAGTCCAAGGTTTCAGGGACTCTGCAGATAGATGGCTTCCTTTGGTTGCAGTTGTAGGGCAAGTCACCAGTCCATCATCATTAAGTTTTGGTTCCGCCCCTTGCTCAGGGCAATTGGGAAGGAAAGGGAGCCATTTTTAGTTAGTCTCAGCAAGGAAAGCTAATGTAGAGGATGTGTGCAAGCTTCCCCTGTACAAAAGCTTCAACCTTTAAGACTTTCCGGGGGGAAACAGTCTTAAGAGCATCCAAGACTTTTCGGGGGGAAACAGTCTTAAGAGTCTCCAAAGATTTCCAGGAAAACAGCCCTAAAGACCAAAGAACTCCAGCTGGAGAATATCTAAACCTTTACTGGTAGGTCCATTCGGTGCTTCGAAATGCAGTTCAACCTGGTAGCAGAGCCCACATCAGTAAGGGTTAGATTACAGTCAGCCTGGGAGAAGTTAAAAAGGGGATTTTCCTTTAAAGTAAAGAAGAAGCTATTGAAGACAGTTGCCTGTCCTTCGTGGGCAAGATTAGGAAGTCACCAGTTGCATAAAGCTCAGAAGCATTTGTTTAGCTTTATTGAAGACAAGAGAAGTTTCTGTTTGATTGTTCATTAATAAAATACTTTGTTATTCTTCAAAAGCCATCTAAAGATCATTTGTGGTGGAAAACCTCTGAGAACTTCTCCTAGGGGCCCCTGGCTTCCCGCTGGGCAAAGGTTGCACGTCCTGTTCTAAAGGAAATTCTTTACAGGCCCAGCATGTGACAGAACATTGGCTATAAAATACTTTTCCTTTGGAGGTTGAATGGAGAAACTTTAGTTTCTTTTCATTACTGGATATAAACATGGCTTTTTATTAAGGAGTTTCATTTACACAGGAGGTGTTGCTCAGCAAGTGGATTCTAGCCAATGTCCCTTGCAAAAGACATACAGGCAAGAGGAAAAATGAACAGAAAAATCTTTACTCTTAATAGCAGAGGTGAAACATAAACTTGCAGTGTTGCATACAAAAATCAAACGGTGCAAGAAACTTATATAGTTCTTGTAAGAAACATAGAATAAGGAATCTTCAATCACATGAGAGAGCAAAACACAAATCTTGAGCAAACAGCTATTCTACTATAGCCTCCTTCACAGTAGCTTCTCCAAACTGCTCTCCAGAGGAAAGCCTTTGAGCACAGATCTCCTCAGAGCAAAAGCTGAAGTGTATTCTAAAACCCATACAGTTATACCCTATCAGGTGTGGCCCAAACATGCTGGCTGACCTACATTACCAGCTGCACATGCTACTGGTCCATGGCTGCCTGAGTGTGGAGTTTGTTTGTGTGTGGGTCTGTAATAAAGTTTGGGTATTCTATAGTGCAGCAACCTAGCCATATTTGACCTGAATTTTGTAATAATGGCAGATTGATTCCTTCCACCCTCAGGTATTGTACTTTCAAATGGGCCTAACTGGAAGCAGCAGAGGCGGTTTGGTCTAGTCACACTGCGGAAACTGGGAGTGGGGAAAAAAAGTGTGGAGGGCCAAATAGAAGAGGAATCCCAACAGCTTGTAGAGGTTTTTGCACGTGAAAAAGGTATGTGTCAACCTGCAGAATTTTGTGTGTAGTCTGTACTGATCTTTGACGTGGAATTTCTCATATTTTAGTTGATTTCTCATATAAATATAAGAAAACATAAATACAAATATTAACTGAACTTGATTTGCAGGGCAGCCCTTTGATCCTGCATTAGCTATCACAAATTCAATCGCCAACGTGATATGTGCTATCACCTTTGGATATCGTTTCCCTCTTGAAGATGAAACTTTCAAGAAACTAACTGAAGGCGTTGCATTTACCTTAAAAGGTGGAATGGGTCTTTTTCATTTGGTAAGGAGCATTTTGAAAACAATTACAATTCTTTTTGTTTGTGTTAGATTTGAATTTGGTTTTGGCAGACTGGAGTAAATCCTGCAGAAGTAAATCCTCCTTTTGTGTCAAAACCATTGCATAAATAAGTATATAAATAATAAAATAGAGGGAGCATAAGTAACAAAATAATTTTCAATAAAGGGCTGTTGTTACATTACTAGAAACTAGAGCCAACAAAGTGTTATGCATTTTCATAATTGAGTAGTTTCTTAGCACCTTTCCTCTGTAAAGCTACATGACAACTTATAAATGACTCTTGTGCAGTATTTTGCAGTGATCACATTAAAAAACTTTGGAATTTTTTTTGGCATAGAAATACATCTGCCATCAAGGCCAGCGATGGGGAAAAGGAAGGTGCTGTGTCACATCTAGAAACCACCATGACTTGGGGGACAGTTAAGATGGCTGCCTAATGGTGCCAAAGTATACAAAAAGCACTGCGGGGTAAGAACTCCCTCCTAGCTCTGCAGTGGCCAAGGGAATCTTTTTACAGGCTCCTTTCTGATCTTATCCAGCATCCAGATCAGGTTTGAGAAATGGGTCAGTTTAAATGGGGGGCAAAGAGGTAAAGTAGGAAGAAGTGAGGTAGCCAGCTGCATTAAATCACTACTGACCAAGAGGTCTTGAGTTCGAAGCCAGCTCAGGTCAGAGTGATATTCCAGCCATTATTCTAGCTTGCTGTCGCCCTTTGCAGCCTGAAAGACAGTTGCATCTGTCAAGTAGGAAACTTAGGTACTGCTATATGCAGGGAGGCTAATTTAACTAATTTACAATGCCATAAAACCTTCCAGCAGAATGCAGACGAATGAGGAAGTACTCCATTGAAAGGATTCGGTGCCGCAAATGGATGGTGAAGCAGCAGCTCCCCCTGTGGCTGGAACTGAGCTAGATTGAGCATACCCTCATGAAAGCCAGAAAGCTGGAATGTTAAAATTGCCTCTGTGTTTGTCTATATGTGTTGTATGTCTAATTAGCATTGAATGTTTGCCATGTATGTGTGCATTGTAATCTGCCCTGAGTCCCCTGTGGGGCGAGAAGGGCGGAATATGAAAACTGTAAATAAATAAATAAATAAATATATAAAATATTTTGAAAACAGCAGAAAAATGGGAGAACAGTGAGTTGAGCAGTAATGTCCCGGCCCAGTTTATAAACCACCGCAAAGACTAAGATCTTCCAAGGAGGCCCTGCTCTCGGTTCCACCACTGTCACAGGCACAGTTGCCAGGAACAAGAGAGAGGGCCTTCTCAATGACTGCCCCCCTACTATGGAATTCCCTTCCTGGCGAGATTACTAGATCTGCCCCCTCACTCATGTCCTTAAGAAAGATTTAAAAACCTGGCTGTGGGAATAAGCCTTTGGGACAGTGCAATAAGGTCATAATAGGAAAAACCACTCTGCTGACCGGAGCCAGCATGGTGTTTTGAGATGGTATTAAACAATTGATTTAAAAGTAGATATAATCTGATTTTAGTGTTTGTGTATATTTTTAGTAATTTTATGTTCCGGCACGGAATATATATGTTGTGCTCCACTCCTGAGTCCCCTTCAGAATATAAATGTTTCAAATAAATAAATAGATAAATAAATGTCCTTGCCAGAGCACTGGAGAAGATTCAGTGGTTTGCTAAATACATCAAAAAGAATTCATGGGAAAAGGGAGCCAGCATCCAGCTCTACATTTCTTGTTTACACAGCCAATAGGTTTTCTTACCCTAATGCAACCTGTGTATGTCTAAGCTGCTTTAGCTGATGGGCTGAATTTTATTTCCTCTTCTCTAGTAATGGTAAGCCTTTGCTTCTGTCTTTGCTGTAGCTATATGAAATGTTCCCATGGCTCATGAAGCATCTTCCAGGGCCTCACAAAGAGGCATTGCGTGCCACAGAGATGGTACTTGCATTGGCAAAGGAAGAAATACAGAAGCATAAGGAGCAAAAGTCCTTTCAGGAGTTATGGGATTTCATTGATTTCTACCTGCTTGAAATAGAAAAAGTAAGTAGCTGCTTTGTATCCTATTATATCAATTCCAAGAAATGCAAAGGGACCTTGGTATCGGCTGTGGTATGATTACAGAATCCCTGTGGATAACAAAATATCTGTGAATGCCCAAATTCTATTATGGGCAATGGTGTGGTGTAGAGTGTGTATGTATCTTATATATAATAGTAAAATCAAGATCTGCTTTCTGGATGTTCTTTATTATTTTTAAACTGCGGATGGCTGAATCCATGGATGCAGAATCTGTGGTTATGGAGACCTGGTAAAGGTGGTTGACTGCACAGTCCTTCTCTGATAAGCTCCCAGGGAAAGAACTCACCACTTGTTGTTCTGGTGACATTCTTCCAGGTAAGGAAGAAGATGAGGTTTTTGTTAAGATCCAGTTTCTTCTTCGATAGCTTGCCAAAGCATTTGTTTTTGCCTCAGGAACCAGAGGAGACAAGGGTTAGGAAAAAACACCCATTGCAATGTGGCAACTGTGTTAAGCTCATAGCAAAAAGCAATACCCTAATTCCATTTTTTAAGGAAGAAAGAAGCTTTAACCTTGTGAGATTTACTTCAGGCTTTTGGAAAATTACTTCTACCAGCAGAAGCTTCTATTGTCAGAAAACATGAACAATCTGAATTTACTATCTGGACATGGAATGCAACTAGATACAGACACTGCTGCCTTCCCCACATTGCTGATGAACTTGAAAGAAGATTGTTAAGACATGCAAAAATGAATGCATTGTTTGTAACAGCTAATAGTATCATCATCATAATAGGCAGGGCTTGACGAATTCAAGGCTAGAGTTAAAATTGCTGGAGGATGTCAAGCTTAGGCACAGCTTGATGGAAAGAATGCTAGATCTGACAGACACTGCTTTGCAAAATAAGGACTCTGGAAACTTAGGGTACAAAAGAAAACTCAGTTTAATGGTATTCCTCAAAAAAGTGAAGACCTGGCTGTTTGAGCAGGCGTTCGAATAATTAGTACAATTATTGGTTAATGAACATAGGAACAGAACAATGGATGACGAATTTGGATCATGTTTTCTGATGATGAGACGATAGTGAATGGTTATTGTAGAAATTGTTTACTAATTGTATTGATAGTTAACTGTTTTTATATTGTAACGTTGACTTGTTGCTGTTCTTATTTGTGTAAACCGCTGTGAGTCGCCTTCGGGCTGAGAACAGCGGTATATAAGCAGAGTAAATAAATAAATAAATAAATACTAAGCACACAGCTAATACGTCCAACTTCAGCAAGCGACATACAGGAAGAGACAGTAAAACCGAAAGCCAAAACACTCCTTCACAGTTGTTTATCTTTCTCTAGCTTCAAGCTGGCAACTCCCTTGAAGTTCTCACCAGAACACAGCTTATCTCAAGTTCTCAAGTTCACATAATTACAGCCTCAACTCTAAACATTTCAGCACAGCATTTTACATTCTCAGTGGCATCCATATTTGCAACACAAAGAAGCACATTTAAAACACATACATAACTCAATAAATCCTGACAGAAGAAACATTAACAACCTTAGATATGCGGATAATACTACTTTGATGACTGAAAGCAAGGAGGAGCTGAGGAGCTTTCTGACCAAGGTGAAAGAAGAAAGTGCAAAAGCTGGGTTGCAGTTAAACATAAAAACCCCAAGATTATGGCAACCAGACTGATTTATAACTGGAAAATAGAGGGAGAAAACATGGAGGCAGTGGCAGACTTTGTATTTCTAGGCACAAAGATTACAACAGATGTCGGAAGCAACTGAACAAATAAATAACACTATAATATGTGATCACTCCTGGCTAATTATGATTGTCTTCCATGGGTAAAGTTGTCTTCCAAGGGTAGAATTGTCTTCCAAGGGTAAAGTTGTCTTCCAAGGGTAAAGTCTTGGTGGAAAGTGGTTCTGAGAAGGGTTTGTACACACATGCAGGAGAGAAGAGAAGGTGATCCCAATATACAATTATGGTGTCTCCATTTGGGATCCCAACCCATAGTTTGAAAAACTCTAATATAGATGATGTTGTTCATTTGGAGCAGATAAAGAAGGTAATTCCCCTTCACACTGTGCCAATGAGCAGAAATTAAAAGCAGGTATAAAAGGATTGGCTTGTGCCCCTGAAGTGGATGCCACAAAGGAACAACTCCCTGCTAAGGGAAAGCCCCAGTCATAAGGTATTCCCACTACATCCTAGAGCAGAGACATAGCAGAGCTGTATAGTATAGACAAATCTCCCAGATCAGCACCTCAGTTCTGCCGAGAAATACTTGGCTAGGAGTCCTGCTGTTGAAACAGTAGCCAAATTCACACACTTACAAAACCTGTTTCAGCAGTAGAATAATATAGTGCTGTAGAAATAGGATCTAAAAACTGGCACCGTATCCCATCTGATCTTGGAAGCTAAGCAGGGTCAGTCCTAGTTACTACTTTGATGGAGCCTGTAAATGACTACCAAGTGTTGCAGTCCATATTTCAGAGGAAGAAATTGGCAAACCCACCTCTGAGTATTCCTTGTCTTAAGAACACTTCAAGATACATGGATTTGCCAGAAATCAATAGGCAACGTGAAGGCATATGCACACACATAGAAAGACAGCCTTGAAGAGATGCTTTGCAGTCAATCATAAGTCATTTTTCATCTTTCATATTGTCACCACCAGAGGAAGAATGATCCTACCTCTACATATGATGATGAGAACCTGGCTCAGGATATTCATGACTTATTTATTGCTGGAACGGAAACGACTGCCACTTCTCTGAAATGGGCAATCCTCCTTCTGGCAAATCATCCAGATATTCAAGGTAAGAGAGAACGCTGTGCAGCAAGAACAACATCCTGCTGTGTCAGTAGTCACTTTTTAAACAATGTGCTAAATCAAAGAAGAAAGAAAATCAGAGTCAGCTTCTATTCTTTCTTTGAATGTGGTAGGCGTTTACAATGCAATTTTCTGAATCAGCTCCCCAAATAACCCCAGGAACAGGCCTAAAAACAAAGACACCAAGAAAGATTTTTTTTTGGTTAGGCTGTGTTATTTTCCATGGATTTTATTAATGCTCATGTTTTAAAAAAAGAGGAGAGGGCTGGGGTTGAAAAAAAAATACAAAAAGCGGAGCGCAAGACCCAATAAACTGTCCCTATTGGGTATAACAACAACTACTAAAACTATTTTGGGGGACTAAACAGGGTCTTACAAAGGGCTGCTTTCTCGTTACAGCTGATGTGTGGCAATGGGAGTTAATAGCAACAACAACAACAACAACAACTTGGGGGACTAAACAGGGTCTTACAAAGGGCTGCTTTCCCATTGATTGTGGCAATGGGAGCTAATAAAAATAATAACAATAATAATGTTGATACATCACACAGTCGTAGACACTTGGGAAGTGTCCGATGTGCGATCCAATAGAACAGCCAGCATTGTGATCTTGTTTGCTTTGTACTAATTTTGTTGTGTATCTAATAATAATAATAATAATAATAATAATAATAATAATAATAATAATAATAATAATATACAAAAGTTTGGATTATTGATGTCACTATACCAGGTGACAGTCGAATTGATGAAAAACAACAAGAAAAACTCAGCTGTTAGCTAGACCTCAAAATCGAATTGCAAAGGCTCTGGCATAAACCAGTGGTAATTGGCACACTGGGAGCCATGCCAAAAGATCTCAGATGGCATTTGGAAACAATAAACATTGACAAAACCACAATCTGTCAACTGCAAAAGGCCACCTTACTTGGATCTGCATGTATCATTCAAAATTACATCACATAGTCCTCGACGCTTGGGAAGTGTTGAATTGTGATTTTGTGATATGAAATCCAGCATACATTTATCTCATTTGCTGTGTCATACTGTGTTTATGTGTCAGTAAAATAACAACAACAACAACAACTTTGAGGGACTAAATAGGATCTTACAAAGGGCTGTTTTCCCATTACAATTGATGTGTGGCAATGGGAGCTAATAATAATAATAGCAATAACAACAACAACAATTTTGGGGGATTGTCCTCTTTCTCGCTCCTGCTACCAGGTAAGTTTCCTCTGCCCTGGCCTCCCTCCCTCCCTCCCTCCCTCCTCCCTCCCTCCTCTAGCTTCTCCAGCCCTGGCCTGGGAAGCTGAGAATGTGCTGGCAAGGGCAATGTGCTAGCATCACCTTCCTTCCTTCTCTTCCTCTCCTCTCTCTGACACTCTTTCAGCAGCGGCATTGATCCGCAGCACATGCATAGTTGCAATTTTCCTCCCATGTCTCGCAGACCTTATTTTAGGTCTTGCAGCCCATGGATTGGGAACCACTGCCATAGAGCGATGGAAGTGTCATGAACTCTTTGGAGGGATATAAATATCATAAATTGTGATTTGGGAGTTGCTGTTTATTAAATTATAGTGGATGAACCTGTATGAATTTTTCTTTGGACATTACTAAAATCCATGAATGATTATTCTGAAATAAACTTTAGTATTCATAATAAAACTTTCATCTATTTCCCACTTTTTCCACAGATAAAGCCTATAAGGAAATAGAAGATGTGTTGTGCTCCTCTTCCTTCAGCTATCAAGATCTAAAGAAACTCCCTTATACAAATGCCGTGCTCCATGAAATTCAGCGTTCAAAATATCCTCTCTTATTTGGGATCCCAAGACAAACAACCAAAGATGTGAAGATGAGAGGTTTTCTCATCCCTAAGGTAGAGAATGTAGATATGTACTTCTGTATCCCAAGAACAAGACCGGGAGATAGAAAATTTTGGGAGATGTACACACATAGGACAGAGATAGCATGGAGTAAGGGTTTGAACATTGGATTTGGGGTTCATCTACATTGCTCATTTAACGTGGATTGGATTGAAGGCAACTAAAAAACGTGGTGCCCTAGCATGCATAACAATGCACTTGTGAGGCTTTAAATTGGAATTAATTGTGGAATAACTTGTGTTATTCTCCAAAATAGGCCACTGAATGCACTTCAATCGCATTGGGGTGGGAGACTTTGAAAAAAAATCCTAAATCCTCCACAGCTCTAAAGCTACCAATACTTTATTCGCATTCATAAAGTAGTTTTGTCTTATAAATCTTAACTCCTTTTCCCTTTCTTCTGTTTCTAGAAGTTCTCTCTGTTTGTGTAGATGTTTTGCCTCTTTGTTTTTCGAGTTTATTTTTAACTTTCCTTCCTCTTCTTCAATTCCTTTGATTAACTCCTTCATTTTTCTATCTTTTTCCTTACTTTTTAAAAAATCTTTTGCTGTATAAAGTTCCCTCTCATGACGGCCTTACTCGCCTCCCAAAGTGTAAAAATTTGTACGTCTGGTCTGTCATTTATATCAAAATACTCTTTTAATAATTTCCTGTTTCTTTCTATATCTTCTTCTCTTTTCAAAAGATTTTCATCCAATTTCCATCTTCTTGTCTTCTCTGTTATTTTTATCTCCAATTCCATTGCACAATGATCCGAATTCAGCATGGGCAAAATTGATACTTTTGATACATTTATTTGCATTGATGATGTGATCCAAATCATATCTATTCTCGACCAATTTTGGTGTCTTGATGAATAGTGTGTATAATCTTTCTTCCTTTCATTTCTACTTCTCCATATATCGACCAGATATAATTTCTGCATAATCTCTGTCATTGACTTTGGTAAATCTCCTTTTTCGTTATTGTTCTTCCCTCCCCTTTTCTTTGTTATACTTCTATCTAAGGCCTTATTTAATACACCGTTAAAATCTCCAAGCATTATCATCTGTTCAAATTCTTGTTCTTCTATGTTCCTCCTCAACCTCTCTATAAATTTTGTCTTAGCACTATTCGGCGCATATATGTTACATATAAGCATTATTTTATTTTGCAACCAGATATTCACTCCCAAAAATCTTCCCTCTTCATCCTTAAAGGCTAATTCCGCCTTTATATTTTTATCTATATATGTTACTAGCCCTCTCATTTTTTCTTGTATAGCTGCATAAAATGCTTGCCCAGGTTTTTTTTATTATCCAAGTGTTTTGTGTGTCTGCTCCTGATATGTGTTTCCTGCAACGCAATAATATGATATCCCTTTTTCTTTAATCCATTAAATATTTTATTTCTTTTATTTGGGGAGTTCAAACCGTTCACGTTATTAGAATAGATTCTCAAGTCCTTCAACATGTTTCCTTTTCCTCCTCTTTTTCACCTGTTATCCGCTCTTCCTCTTCTATTTCTTCTTCTTCCCCTTTTTCCTCTCTTATTTCTTCTTCTATTTCTTCCTCCTGTGGGTCACTCAGGTCCAGTATTCCAGCTCCTTCTTCCGAAAATCTTCCCAGTCCTTCTTTTTCTATTTCTTCTTCCTCCGGCGAGTCTGTGCGTTTTTTCTTTTTTGTTCCTCCCTTTGTATGCTCCCCCTTCTCTCTCTCTTTTTCCATCTTAATTCTATTTAGGAATTCTTTCGCTTGTTTTTCACTCTTAATCCAATATCTTTGTTCTTTATATGTCAACATCAATCCTTCTTCTCTTTCCCATCTAAACCGTATCTTCTGTCTCTTTAGTTCTTCCGTCAGCAATGCATATTTTCTCCTTCTTTTCAGCACTATTCCCGGGAATTCCTTTAGGATGACTACTTTCTTTCCTTTGTAATATATTGTTCTTCTGTTGTTTAATCTCAGGACCTCATCTCTCGTCGTCTTCTTCACAAAGTGAATGATCACATCTCTTGCCGTCTTATTTCTTTTCGCAAAGTTTGTATTAATTCTGTATATTCTGTCTGTCCGTTCCTGCATTTCCTGTCCTGTACATTCCATTAATTCTGCCAGCATCTCTATTACTTTTTCTCTTATGTTCTCATTAATGTCTTCTTGAATATTCCTTATTCTCAGTTGAAATTCCATTTCTTTTGCTTCTAATTTTTCCTGTTTGACCTCCATTCTTCTGTTTCTTGCTTCTATGTTCTTCAACTTTATTTGCATTTCCTCTTGTCCTTTCTTTGTGTCTTTTCCCTCTTTCTTTAGTTCTTTCATTTCTTGCTGCATTGTTGACATCTCCATTTTCAGTTTCCCTATTTCCTCTCTTATATCCTTTTTCAAGTCTGACATCTGTTCCTGTGCAATTTTCTGGTATATATCCTGTCTTTCTTTTATTGTTTGAATCTCTGTTTTCATTGTCTGTATTTCTGTTAGTACTTCTGTCATCATTTCCTTCATGATTTCTTTTAAATTCATCTCTTCCGTTACTGACATTTTCCTTGGCGTTCCATTTGCTTCCTTTGCCTCTTTCTCTCCTTTCAGTTTGTTGGCTGCCATTCTATTGTTCAATCTTTTCTTCCACTCACTTGTGCCAAACCACTCTCTCATATATTACTTTTCTTATTAGTGTCTGTTTTCCTCTCTCTTTAATATCTTTGATGTCTTCTTACTTCTTTACTTTTTTCTCTTTTCTGATTCTTTTGTCTCTGTTTATTCATTTAAATATATATTATAGTTCACGTTTCACTGACCTTTTATTTCCAATCTTCAATATATATTCACATTTGACTTTCCAAACCTTTTGTGTTTTTGTTTTATTTTTATTTTTAATTATTATTGTATTATTATTATTATTATTATTATTATTATTCCTCTTTTTTCCCTCCTTTCTATTATTTTTTTTATTATCCTCAAACTTTTTATTATCCTCAAACTTTATTATCCTCAAACTTTTTAAACAGAGGGGCAGGTCACATCCCTCAAAGTATTGGAGGGCTGGATTACAATTTGAAAAAAAATGAATGTATTCCTATGCACATATTTTATTTGAAGTGCAAAAACCACTTAAAACAATATCATAATTAAAACAAAGAACAATTTTAACAAATATAAACTTATTAGTCTTTCAATGGGAAATGTGGGCCTGCTTTTAGCTGATGAGAGAGGATTGTTGTTGTGTGCTTTCAAGTCATTTCAGACTTAGGTTGACCCTGAGCAAGGGCCGGGTAAATTACCTTGGAGGGCCGCATCCGGCCCTTGGGCCTTAGTTTGAGGACCCCTGATCTAGCCCGTGCTAAGTCAGAAACATTCCAAGTTTTATGCCAGTGGCACTCTAATCCCTGTCTCTCCCACTTCATCATCGCCAGCAATTCAGTAAACCAAGGAGCTGA
The DNA here is from genome assembly GCF_037176765.1 of Anolis sagrei. NCBI lineage: Eukaryota > Metazoa > Chordata > Lepidosauria > Squamata > Anolidae > Anolis > Anolis sagrei. Next base: position 264,255,965 of record NC_090023.1, on the reverse strand, counting down.
CTTGAGTCTGCGGAGCAGGAGAGGATGATCAGGGATGTTCATGTCTACAGCCCCGGCCTTCTCTGAGTTATAGAGGTTGACCAGGGCATTGACAGGATTGTCTGTCATCATGACAGGAGAATCCCCAAGAGTTTGCTCCAGATTGGGTGCCGTGCCAAAAGATTGAAGAAGGAATTCTGCCATGATTTGCACATTCTTGGATGGTGTGCTTGGATGGAACTGTTTGTCAATTCCTCCAGTGCATTGCTTGATTCACTGGCACATCTGAAATAGCCACTTTGCATTATTTATTTCACAGTGGGACATCAAGCAGGCATATTAGGATATTACATATTTGGATGCACAATATTAGTCTTTTCCATAAGTGTGGTGTACAGCAACATCATATAACTAGGTGGGAGTATGTTTGCTTTATGCATGCATGATGTACGAAGTCAGCAATTGCAAAAAACAAACAAACAAAACAAAAGTTAGTTGGGTTAAGATAAGTGATCAGGCAGCCCTTTCCCACAAAATCCACATTTCTAAGAGAGATGTGCATGTGCTTGTTTGTCTGACATTTGTTTTTGCCTTTCAGGGGACAATCGTCATACCAAATCTATACTCTGTTCTTCTTGATCCAAAGCACTGGGAGTCTCCTAAAGAGTTTAACCCAAAACATTTTTTGGACCAGGACGGACATTTTGTTGCTAGAAAAGAGTTTCTGGCATTTGGTGCAGGTAAAGGTAGTTCATAGCAACTTGTGATTTATCGGTGTGTCTTCTGGGGAGCTTCCACGATCAGATTTGCTGCAGCCTCTGTCCCTTGTGAGTCAGTGCAGTTGCTGCTCTGGAGCACATATTCATTCATAGAATCATAAAATCAAAGAGTTGGAAGAGACCTCCTGGGCCATCCAGTCCAACCCCCTGCCAAGAAGCAGGAATATTGCATTCAAATCACCCCTGACAAATGGCCATCCAGCCTCTGCTTAAAAGCTTCCAAAGAAGGAGCCTCCACCACACTCCGGGGCAGAGAGTTCCACTGCTGAACGGCTCTCACAGTCAGGAAGTTCTTCCTAATGTTCAGATGGAATCTCCTCTCTTGCAGTTTGAAGCCATTGTTCCGCGTCCTAGTCTCCAAGGAAGCAGAAAACAAGCTTGCTCCCTCCTCCCTGTGGCTTCCTCTCACATATTTATACATGGCTATCATATCTCCTCTCAGCCTTCTCTTCTTCAGGCTAAACATGCCCAGTTCCCTAAGCCGCTCCTCATAGGGCTTGTTCTCCAGACCCTTGATCATTTTAGTCGCCCTCCTCTGGACACATTCCAGCTTGTCAATATCTCTCTTGAATTGTGGTGCCCAGAATTGGACACAATATTCCAGTTGTGGTCTAACCAAAGCAGAATAGAGAGGTAGCATTACTTCCTTAGATCTAGACACTGTGCTCCTATTGATGCAGGCCAAAATCCCATTGGCTTTTTTTGCCGCCACATCACATTGTTGGCTCATGTTTAACTTGTTGTCCACGAGGACTCCAAGATCTTTTTCACACGTACTGCTCTCGAGCCAGGCGTCACCCATTCTGTATCTTTGCATTTCATTTTTTCTGCCAAAGTGGAGTATCTTGCATTTGTCACTGTTGAACTTCATTTTGTTAGTTTTGGCCCATCTCTCTAATCTGTCAAGATCGTTTTGAATTCTGCTCCTGTCCTCTGGACTATTGGCTATCCCTCCCAATTTGGTGTCGTCTGCAAACTTGATTATCATGCCTTCATCTAAGTCATTAATAAAGATGTTGAACAGGACGGAACCCTGCGGCACTCCACTTGTCACTTCTTTCCAAGATGAAGAGGAAGCATTAGTGAGCACTCTCTGTGTTCGTCCACTTAACCAATTACAGATCCACCTCACCGTAGTTTTGCCTAGCCCACATTGGACTAGTTTCCTTGTCAGAAGGTCATGGGGGACCTTGTTGAAGGCCTTACTGAAATCCAGGTACGCTACATCCATTCCCCGCATCTACCCAGCTTGTAGCTCTATCGAAGAAAGAGATCAGATTAGTCTGGCATGACTTGTTTTTGATAAATCCATGTTGACTATTAGCGATGACTGCATTTGTTTCTAAGTGTTTGCAGACCGCTTCCTTAACAATCTTTTCCAGAATCTTGCCTGGTATCAACGTGAGGCTGACCGGACGGTAGTTGTTTGGGTCATCCTTTTTTCCCTTCTTGAAGATTGGGACCACATTGGCCCTCCTCCAATCTGCTGGAACTTCTCCCGTTCTCCAAGAACTCTCAAAGATGGTTGCCAATGATTCCGAAATGACTTCCGCTAGTTCCTTCAATACTCTGGGGTGTAGTTGATCTGGCCCTGGGGACTTGAACTCATTAAGAGCGGCCAGGTATTCCTGGATGACTTCTTTCCCAATTTGGGGTTGGATGTCCTCCAATCCCTCATCCACTCCATCTTGCTGAGGTTGAAGACTCTCTTTTTGTGAGAAGACCGAGGCAAAGAAGGCATTAAGTAGTTCTGCCTTTTCCCTATCACCTGTCAGCATTGCCCCATCTTCTCCTCGAAGAGGTCCTATCGCCTCCTTGTTTTTCCTTTTTCTACTGACATAAGAATAGAAGCCCTTTTTATTGTTTTTAATGTCCCTGGCAAGCCTGAGCTCGTTTTGTGCTTTAGCCTTGCGGACCTTTTCCCTACAGGTGTTGGCCATTTGTTTGAATTCTTCTTTGGTGATTTCTCCCTTTTTCCACTTCTTGTGCATGTCTCTTTTGTGTCTTAGCACAATTAGAAGTTCTTTGGACATCCATTCTGGCTTCTTTGCACTTGTCCTATTTTTTCTCTTTGTTGGCACGGTTTGCAATTGCGCCTTGAGTATTTCACTCTTGAGAAATTCCCATCCATCCGTAGCTCCCTTGTCTTTTAGTATCTGTGTCCACGGAATGCTGCTCAGCGTTTCCTTCATTTTTTGGAAATCAGCTCTCCTAAAGTCCAAAATGCGGGTTTGACTTGTCTTAGTTTTGGCCTTCCTTTGTACCTCAAATTGCAGGAGCACATGGTCACTTACCCCTAAGGATCCTACCACTTCGACCGCATCGATCAGGTCCTCCGCATTTGTTAGGATGAGATCAAGAGTAGCCAATCCCCTTGTTGCCTCTTCTACCTTCTGGACCATGAAATTGTCTGCAAGGCAAGCGAGGAATTTGTTGGACCTTGTACTCTTGGCCGAGTTTGTTTTCCAGCAAATATCGGGATAGTTGAAATCGCTCATGACTACTACATCTCTTCTCTGTGCCTGTTCGGTCAACTGTTGGCAGAAGACTTCATCAAGTTCTTCCTCCTGGCTTGGGGGTCCGTAGTAGACGCCTACAACGACATCTTTTTGAGTCCCAGTTCCCTTGATTCTTATCCAGATTATTTCAAGCTGGTTTCCCAGATTGCTGTCTTGAATCTCTTCTGCAGCATAAGAGTTTTTGACATATAAGGCTACTCCGCCTCTTCTCCCCTTTGTTCGGTTTCTGTGAAAGAGGTTATACCCCTCGATATCTACATTCCAGCGATAGGAGTCATCCCACCAGGTTTCAGTGATGGCTATGATATCATATTTGTCATGTTGTGCTAGAAGTTGGAGTTCGTCTTGTTTATTTCCCATGCTCTGTGCATTAGTGTAAAGACATGTGAGCCCCTGAGATCTTCCCTTGAGCTGTTTAATTGGGATTATTGTGCTTTTGGTCCTTGGTCCTTGTTGTGTTTGTGCAGCCCTCCGTTTAGCCTTCTGGCGATTCCCAGACATTATGGGTAAAGTAGTGTTCGCAAGGCTGTTGTCCCCCCCCCCCCGGTGGACCTAGTTTAAAGTGCGTCTAATGAGGTTTGCAAGTCTGTGAGCAAAAAGGTGTTTTCCTACTTGTGTGAGATGCACCCTATCCCTTGCCAGTAGGCCATCCTCCTGGAAAAGCAGGCCATGGTCAAGGAAGCCAAAGCGTTCCTCCTGACACCATTTTCTAAGCCAGTTATTGACCTGTACTATTTTTCTGGCTCTTGTGGGTCCATGTCTTACAACAGGGAGGAGGGATGAAAAGACCACCTGTACATTACATTCTTTTAGCTTTGCTCCTAGAGCTCAAAAATCATTTGTGATCTTTTGAACAGTATGCCTTGCAGTATCATTGGTTCCTACATGAATCAACATGAGGGGAGGACGGTGATAGGGCTTGAGGAGCCTGGTGAGCCTCTGAGTGATATGGTGTATTTTTGCCCCCGGTAGGCAGCATATTTCTTGAGCCATCCCAACCGGTCTGGAAATGACAGCTTCCGTTTCTCTAAGGAGGGAATCGCCTACTACCAAGACCTGTTTACTTTCGGGAATGACAGGGCCCCTTTTGCGCAATGTAGTGTGTAGGTCTCCAGAAAAGTGATCCTGTTGGTGTGAATTGTGTAGGTGAAAAGTGTTGTCCTCCTCCTCGACATCCCCGGTGCATTCGTCAAGGACAATCCATTGAGATTCATCCAAGAGCCTATGGTTCTCCTGTATGTGTTCCTGTTGCACCTGGTCTATGGTGGGGGATGGTACACCTGCACGATTGTGCAAGTGTGAATGTTGTGAAGTGTTGTCCCAGTTAGGGCTATCCCCTGCACACTGATCAAGGATGAGCCACTGATCAGTATCTAAGCCATTCTGGTCTTCTCCAATACGTGGTGTTTCTTGGTCAGGTGATAGTTGTGTGAGAATTTGGAATCTATTGAGTAACTGCAGCTGAGCGGAAGTATTCTGAGGAGGCTTCCGGGTCCTATGTGTCCTTCTAAGGGTGACATTTCTCCAAGTCTGAGGGTTGTCCACATCTGAGGTGCTGTTCTCTTGAGCCTCCCCATAATGTTGGTGTGATATGGGCTGCGTGTCTAGGCCAGTGTGGTGTGTGGTGTCTAAGAACAGCTCAAGTTCCTGAATGTCCTTAAGGGTCTTAATACGGTCCTCGAGTTGTCGGATCCTGTGTTCCATGCAAGTGATCTGTTTACACTTGAGGCAGATGTAATTGAGTAATTGTAGTGTGAAAAAGCTGAACATGCCACAGCTTGTGCATGAGACGGGAAGTTTTCGTGTTTGTTCCATCTGGAGGTTGCTAATTACCTCCTCTTGGTGTGTGTTTTATGTTGTCTGTATGCAGGGGTGAAAGTATAGGTTACTGAGTGTACGGCGCGCGCGACGTTGGTTTATATAGGATAACCAGGAAGCCCCGCCTCTCAAACAAAGCAGTTAATTTTTAAACTCAGGAAGCCCCGCCTCTCAAACAAAGCAGTTAATTTTTAAACTCAGGAAGCCCCGCCTCTCAAACAAAGCAGCTCTGAAAGCAGTTAAATTTAGACACAGAAACCCCTCCTCTCAAACAAGCAACACTGAAAGCAGTTAAATTTAAACAAAGCTTATCCTGAAGCAGAAGGAAACAAAATGGATTCCTGCTTCCTCAACTTCTGTGGAAAGCCCAGCTGCCCCTTGGGTTCAGATGCTGGTTTATATAGGATAACCAGGAAGCCCCACCTCTCAAACAAAGCAGTTAATTTTTAAACTCAGGAAGCCCCGCCTCTCATTAAGGCAGCAAAACATTCATTACAATTATGGCCCAATTAAGAAGAATAAACTAATACTCAACGGTGCAGTTATGGGAAACCAGATATTTTCTACCAAGAAATCCTATAAAAATCTAGGAGAGGGGAAAAAGGAGAGAAAGACATGGGTGATGGATGTTGGTATGGGTGAAAAGGGTATTCTACCATTTCAGTTTGCTTTGTTTTTCTTTGATAGCTATGAAAATGTTTTTAGGAAAACAATGTTTAGCAATGACATGGTTGTAGGTGTCCTTAGCTTCTACATCAGTTGCCCTTCCTGGCTTTGTTCCTCACTGTTTTGTTTCTGGTATGTAATAATACTGGAATGTTTCTGTAATAATACTGGAATGTTTCTGTAATGATACTGGAATGTTTCTGCCACTTTCTTCTTAATTAAAACGGTTTGTTTGATTTTTTTTTTAAAAACAGACACCTTTTCTTATTCATACCAGGGAGAAAACAAATCAAAGAGACAGAAGGGATACGTCCTGAAAGATGCCCCTTAAACCTTTGTTTACAATTGGCCAATGATAGAGAGTTCACCATTTTTCAATGCAATCTATCCAATTTAGTCCATATTTTGAAAAAAAAAACCACACAAGTTCTTTCCAATGCTTAGGCAGAATTGCTTCTCTTGGAGTTTGAATCTAATGGGAAACTTTAAGAGTGTGGAGTAGACAGAGGCGGCCCTAGGTAATTTTCAATGATAAGCAAACAGTATTTTGGTACCCCCCCCCCCCCCCCAAAAAAAAATCACTGATATATATTTTCTGTTCGTCGTGGGAATTCTGTGTGCCATATTTGGTTCAATTCCCTCATTGTTGGAGTTCAGAATGCTCTTTGATTTTAAGTGAACTATACATCCCAGTAACTACAATTCACATATGTCAAGGTCTATTTTTCCCCAAGAGTGCCTCAATAGCGCCCCTGGGCAAAATCAACTATACTGCAAATTCTTACTTTGCGTAATGGGTTGAGCTGCCCCTGGGAGTACACCATGGCTTACGAATTCATAGTCCAGTTTTCAGAACCATCTCTGTTTGCTGCATGGGAAAGATACTCCCTTTCTTCCTTTGTCTCCCTTGCAGGCTCTCGAGTGTGTTTGGGGGAGCAGCTGGCAAGGATGGAGTTCTTCATCTTCTTGGTCAACCTACTGAGAGCCTTCCGTTTCCAGCTGCCTCCAGGAGTCAAAGATCTCAATGAAGATCCTACACCAGGAGTGACAACACCACCCCATCCTTATAAAGTGTGTGCTGTTCCTCGCTGCAGTTCATCATAAAATAAACAAAAATAATTGCAATGGCATGTACTTCATTGCTGCAATTTTAAAACAAATCCACATTCCATTTCATTTTCTAAATTTATTTCCTGTGCTTAGCATCTGAAGCACACCTGTGATATAACTCAGTCATGAAGAGATTCTGACTCATTCGGAGTTCAAATTTTTCAGTTTCAAGAATTCTTGCTATGTATGAATGTAGTGGGGATAAAGTAATATAATCTATTGTGGGCTGGTCTACTTCTTTGGGGATCTGTTTTCATATCCTCACTTTGCCATGGAAACTCCTAGGCAATCTTGGGGAACCGTACACTCTCAGAGAAAGGTCATGGCAAACCGTTATGAACAAATGTTACTGAGAAAACCCTGTGATAGGTTCATCTTAGGGTTCCCCTAGATCTGAAAGACATATTACAGCATCCCATACATTTAAAGAAGTGGCAGAGCTCTCTGAAAGATTGCATGTTTCTCAGCTGGAGTAGGAGCCATATCCAGACCACAATATGTATCAGTGTCTGCTGGTAGTGTTTTCATAAGAACTCATATATTGGGTTGACTCAAACAGAGAGGTGGGAGAATATAGACAACCTGGAACAAAGAACCATTGAAATGATCTGAAGATAAAAGGGATAGAAGCATGAAGAAGAGAAGGGGCCCCGTCTGCATTATATGACAGTGTAGATAAGGCCAGGGAGATGCTATGGGAAGCAATGTCAGTGAGGTAATAGATTATCTTCTGTGAGCTGCTGCAAAGGTTAAGATTGTCGGGGGAGGCCCTACTCTCGGTTCCACCATCCCTCAGAAACATGATTGGTGAGAACTAGAGACAGGGCCTTCTCAGTGGTGGCCCCTCGTCTGTGGAACTCTGTTTCTAGTGATATCAGATCAGCCCCTCCCTCCTATCCTTTAGAAAACAACTTAAAACATGGTTGTGGGGCCAAGAGTTCAAACAATAGATGCAGCGATTGAGATTGATACTGACCCTATGTTACTGAGAATTGGTTTGACCTGAACTATGATTTGAATTTAAATGAATGTGTTAGTAATTTAATGTTTTAATTACTGTTCTAATTGCAATTGTTATTTATGAATCTGTTTGATGGCATCAAATGTTTGTCTGTTGTAAGCTGCCCTGAGTCCCCCTCGGGGGCGAGAAGGATGGAATACAAATATGCAAAATAAATAAATATATATATAGAGTGAAACAAAGAACAAACACTTTACCCACTTTGCATGGTTTCCTTAAGCCATAGACTCCAAGGGTGTGCGCACAAGTTGAAATCAACATTCATAATCCAGGAACACTACTGGGCATACGACAATATAGCAATCTTTCTCTGTTGTTGGAATAAAAATAATAATCAAAAATATAAGCGATGAAACTACTAGATGGTGATAGTATTATTATTCGCCCATACATCACATAGTCCTAGACACTTGGGAAGTGTCCAAGTGTGATCCAGTAAAACAACCAGCATAGTGATCTTGTTTGCTGTGTACTAATCTTCTTGTGTTTCAAATAATAATAATAATAATAATAATAATAATAATAATAATCCTATAAATATCTGGGTAGTTGGACAATATCAAGCATGGGCATGTGAAAAATGTGGTCAGCAAAGAATATATCCAAAGAGCCAGAAAGGTTTTGAAAAGCAAATTAAATGACGGAAATACAATCAAGGCTCTCAACACCTGGGCCATCCCCATCATTAGATTCACTGCTGGAATTGTGAACTGGATACATGCAGAGCTGGATGATCTGGATAGAAAGACAAAAAAACTGATGACAATCCTCTACTCATGACACCCAGGTAGTAATGTCGACAGACTTTATCTGCCCACAAAATCAGGAGGCAGAGAGAGGGCTTCTGCAAGCAAAACAAACGGTAAAAGAAGAGAAACATGCACTGGCAGATTATGTGAAAGGCAGTCAAGAACCAACATTGAAGGAAGTCAATAGTAGTAAACTGCTTAAAGTGCAAAAGACAAAGCGTGAATACTGTAAAAACACAATCGAGAGCAGAAGAGAAAACTGGCAAAAGAAGGCTCTCAATGGACAGTTCCTGGCAAAAATTGAGAGCTCAACTGATGAAGAAAAAACATTGCTGTGGCTCACAAATGGAACTCTGAAAAAGGAGACAAAGGAGGGCCTGATTCTGGCAGCCCAATAACAAACCATTAGAACCAATGCCTTCAAAGCCAGAACTGAAAATTCAACAAAAGATGCCAAGTCTAGACTCTGCAAGGAAGCAGATGAAACAATAGATCACATCCTGAGCTGCTGCAAGAAGATCGCGCAGACAGACTACAAGCAGAGGCATAACACTGTTGCTCAGATGATTCGCTGGAACTTGTGCCACAAATACCATCTGCCTGCAACAAAGGACTGGTGGGATCACAAGCCGGAAAAAGTTACAGAAAATGAACACATCAAACTCCTCTGGGGCTTCTGGATTCAGACTGACAGAGTTTTGGAGCACAATACTCCTGACCTCGCTATTGTGTTAAAAAACAAAGTATGGATTGCTGATGCTGCAATCCCAGGCAACAGCAGGATTGAAGAGAAACAACTAGAAAAGCTGACACGATATGAGGATTTAAAGATTGAACTGCAAAGACTCTGGCATAAGCCAGTCAAGGTGATCCTAGTGGTGATTGGCAAACTGGATGCAGTGCCTAAAGACCTTGGTCTGCACTTAAACACAATCGGCGCTGACGTTCAAAGCTGGCGCACAAGCTTTAACTATGTGAAGGCCATCCCGGCCACCACCGACATCTGGGCTTCAATCATCAGCATTGCATCCAGGAATCAACTTTGAACAGGAGATCTAATTGGCACCCATCCACTTTCCTTTTTGTTGGATCTTCTTGATATTATTCTTGAGAAAAAATATTTTAAATTTGACCAAAAATATTATTTCCAAGTACAAGGAATAGCCATGGGCAGCCCGGTTGCGCAGTCTATAGCAAATTTATTTATGGACAATTTGGAAAAGGATACAATACTGAATCATACAAATAACCCTGTAGCAGACAGCATAATCAAATACTTTAGATTTATTGATATTTTTATGATTGTAAATTCACACCAGGAGGCAGTAACATTATTATCTTGGAATAATATCATTCACTTCAAAATCAAATTTACAAGGAACATCAATTCCACATCCCTGGTTTTTCTGGATGTCCTGGTTATAAAAGAAAATGACCGATTGAGAGTGAAAAGCCACTGATAGAAACTCTTTGTTACATTACAACAGTTACCACCATTGGCCCTTAAAAAACAATTTATCTTACACACAGATGCTCAGGATTATACTTAACTCCTCGACCCAACAGGACTTCAGTGATGAGATTGAAGTGATGAAACATCAGTTCAGAAACAGGATATCCAGAACACATAATACAATCCTCTTTTTTAAAGGTTGCCAGTATTTCCAGATCTAAACTCTTAGAGGACAATATTAGACCAAAATCTGAAAGACTAATATGGCCACTTACTCTTAAAAATATGTCAAATCTAGCCATTAGAACAGTTAGAAAATACTAGAATCTTACAAATGATATCCCAGGATGTGAAGGACCCCCACTGATAGCACATAAAAGAACCAAAATATTGGAGATATATTGGTACATTCAGATGTAACCTACAATGCTCAGACTATTATATCCAATTTGGTGGGTAATTACCTATGTCACCATTGTTCAGTGTGTTGCCAATTGGTGGAAACTAAAATTTTCACACACTAACATCTATCATTTGAAATTAAATTACCCCATTTCGCAACCTGCTCAACCAGGGGGACAATTTACATGTTATCCTGTGCATGAAACTGTCATATATGGGTCAAACTCACCAAGTAGTAAGATCTAGGATCATTGAACATAAGAGTAAAATCAGAAATCACTCCAGAGAGTCAATACTTGACAAACATTTTCATGATCTATTCTACAGCATAACCCGGAATCGTTTAAAAACCATATATTGGAAGTGGTTACACAATCCAAACAAACTTACAAAGAGTTTGGATCTTCAGATTACTGACAGAATATCCACATGGTTTAAATGTACAGTTGTACAGTTGTTATAAATAATTCTGGAGTTTTACCCCCCCCAAAAATATTATTTTCTGTATATGTAACTTTTAAATGTTTACAGCCACATTTTGTATAAAAACCTGTATCTTTAAGGGGAACAAGAATCAAGTTTATAACTTTGTAAGTATCTTTAAACATGTTGAAATATATGATGTTCAATTAATATATTTACAGCAAATGTTGATGTATAGAACAAGCTGGCTGAGTGTCAGCTGCATTAAGATCACTCTGACCAAAAGGTCATGAGTTCGAAGCCAGCCCGGGCTGGAGTGGGTGTCCAGCCATTGTGTAGCCCATTGTCGACCTTTGCAACCCGAAAGACAGTTGCATGTGTCAAGTAGGAAAATAAGGTACCACCTTGTGTGGGAGGCTAAATTTAACTAATTTATGAGGCCATAAAGAAAAAAAGACTCCGGGGAATGTGGAATGCGGAAGAACTTCATCGGTGTCGCTGATGGACGATGAAAAGCAGCAGCTCCCCTGGCGGCCAAAAAAAAAGTTAAATAGCCTCGGTGTATTTGTCTGTTAAATGTTATTTGTCAAACTGGCATTGAATGTTTGCCATATATGTGTTTACTGTAATCCGCCCTGAGTCCCCTGCGGGGTGAGAAGGGCGGAATATAATAATAATAATAATAATAATAATAATAATAATAATAATAAACATTTATTACGGTAAATGACCAGCATCAAAAGGTACAAGTGACAGGGTGTGCGAGTGTCAGAGTACACACACATGTACAAGCACATGTACAGAAGTATACAAGCATCAGGTTACACACACATCTGGGTATCAGGAAACAATGTTAAAACAGAGTTTAAAACCCAATATTGAGTAAAGTAATTAAAATGGTGTTAAACATTTAAATACTAAAATATCAATGGTAAAATATATGTTAAAACTTTCTAAGTCTGTGTCAGCATCTTGGGGCGACAAGCCATAGCTGCTGCACAGAAGCTAGCAACCCTGACAGTGACCTTGGGGTGTTGGTCAGACAGGAGATAATCTGTATAAAACCTTGCAGATCTCCCTGGTAGACTTTCTAGAATTGGATTTATAAAATGTTTACGAAGGTCACGGTAAAAAGAGCAGTACAGCAAAACGTGCTCCACAGTTTCCACTGCCTCGTCCTCATAGGGACATAGGCGCTCAGGGCGGAATATAAGAACTGCAAATAAATAAATAAATAAATAAATAAATAAATAAATAAATAAATAAATAAATGTGTTTTTGTATATGATGTTCAATGGATTTATTTGCAGCAAATATTGATGTATATAACAATTTCAGTCCACCAGAGGAAGGCCTAGAGTAAGGCCGAAACCAGTCGTGGGCTGCGGATTCATGTTCAACTCGACACAAGAACATACGGCATTGATACAATTTCAGAGTGACTGTACCAAACTCATTCAACATTGTTTGTGATTACTGTTAATTTGAACTGTATAATAAGTTTCAACAGTCACATTATTGGCTGAATTTATTTATTTTCCATTTTGTATATAAGTGGGCACAGTGGTGCAGTGGGTTAAAGCGCTGAGCTGCTGAGCTTGTTGACCAAAAGGTTGCAGGTTCGAATCCGGGGAGCGGTGTGAGTTTCCACTGTCAGCCCCAGCTTCTGCCAACCTAGCAGTTCAAAAACATGCAAATGTGAGTATCGCTCCGTTGGGAAGGTAACGGCGCTCCATGCAGTCATGCCGGCCACATGACCTTGGAGGTGTCTACGGACAACGCCGGTTCTTCGGCTTAGAAATGGAGATGAGCACCACTCCCCAGACTCGAACACGACTGGACTTAATGTCAGGGGACAACCTTTACCTTTACCTATATAAGTGGGCTATTTTGTTGTACTTCCTGAATTGAATCCCAGCAGATATTTTGTCCCCTGAGCCATCAGCTTTTCGCTGAGCTTCTACTACTTGCTTATCAGTACCTCCCAAGTATTTTGGATATAGATGACCTTCTTGATTTCCCTTTCAACTTGTTTATTTACCTACTCATTTTACCAGAAGTTTCCTCTTTAGTAAACAAATGTGACTGCATTCAGATACCTAACTGGATGTATCTAAATATTTCCTATTTCAATTTTTTTGATCATGACTTTTGGTGGAACTGAGGACTTACTTCATGTTCATATTTGTAGTTCATCAGCATACAAATATTTTATTACAGTGAATATTGAAATTACAATCGTATTTTTCTATCCCTCAGAATATAGTTCTTTCTAAACATTTGAAGGCAAATGTAACCTTGTATCTGAGAAAGTCATAGGTTGGAGTCTTTTATGGCAGTTACAATTGGGTAACACAGAGTTTGTTTGTTTGTCGTGTCAGAGCAACCAGTCAATTATATTACATTTCTAACAGAACAAAGCAAACAAACAGACAAAATACAAAATTTGTGAGTTTGGTGGTTGATTAAATGTCCTTTGACCAGTATCTGGCCACTTGGAGTGCCTCTGGTGTTGCTGCAAGAAGGTCCTCCATTGTGCAAGTGGCAGGGCTCAGGTTGTATTGCAGCAGGTGGTCAGTGGTTTGTTCTTCTCCACACTTGCATGTCGTGGATTCCACTTTGTAGCCCCATTTCTTGAGGTTGTCTCTGCATCTCGTGGTGCCAGAGCGCAGTCTGTTCAGCACCTTCCAAGTCGCCCAGTCTTCTGTGTGCCCAGGGGGGAGTCTCTCATTTGGTATCAGCCATTGGTTGAGGTTCTGGGTTTGAGCCTGCCACTTTTGGACTCTTGCTTGCTGAGGTGTTCCAGCGAGTGTCTCTGTAGATCTTAGAAAACTATTTCTAGATTTAAGTCATTGACGTGCTGGCTGATACCCAAATAGGGGATGAGCTGGAGATGTCTCTGCCTTGGTCCTTTCACTATTGGCTGCTACTTCCCGGCGGATGTCAGGTGGTGCAATATCGGCTAAGCAGTGTAATTTCTCCAGTGGTGTAGGGCGCAGACACCCTGTGATAATGCGGCATGTCTCATTAAGAGCCACATCCACTGTTTTAGTGTGGTGAGATGTATTCCACACTGGGCATGCGTATTCAGCAGCAGAGTAGCATAGCGCAAGGGCAGATGTCTTCACTGTGTCTAGTTGTGATCCCCAGGTTGTGCCAGTCAGCTTTCGTATGATATTGTTTCTAGCACCCACTTTTTGCTTGATGTTCAGGCAGTGCTTCTTGTAGGTCAGAGCACGGTCCAGAGTGACTCCCAGGTATTTGGGTGCACTGCAATGCTCCAGTGGGATGGGCCAAAACTAACAAAATGAAGTTCAACAGTGACAAATGCAAGATACTCCACTTTGGCAGAAAAAATGAAATGCAAAGATACAACATGGGGGACGCCTGGCTCGAGAGCAGTACGTGTGAAAAAGATCTTGGAGTCCTCGTGGACAACAAGTTAAACATGAGCCAACAATGTGATGTGGCGGCAAAAAAAGCCAATGGGATTTTGGCCTGCATCAATAGGAGCATAGTGTCTAGATCTAAGGAAGTAATGCTACCCCTCTATTCTGCTTTGGTTAGACCACACCTGGAATATTGTGTCCAATTCTGGGCACCACAATTCAAGAGAGATATTGACAAGCTGGAATGTGTCCAGAGGAGGGCGACTAAAATGATCAAGGGTCTGGAGAACAAGCCCTATGAGGAGCGGCTTAGGGAACTGGGCATGTTTAGCCTGAAGAAGAGAAGGCTGAGAGGAGATATGATAGCCATGTATAAATATGTGAGAGGAAGCCACAGGGAGGAGGGAGCAAGCTTGTTTTCTGCTTCCTTGGAGACTAGGACGCGAAACAATGGCTTCAAACTACAAGAGAGGAGATTCCATCTGAACATTAGGAAGAACTTCCTGACTGTGAGAGCCGTTCAGCAGTGGAACTCTCTGCCCCGGAGTGTGGTGGAGGCTCCTTCTTTGGAAGCTTTTAAGCAGAGGCTGGATGGCCATCTGTCAGGGGTGATTTGAATGCAACATTCCTGCTTCTTGGCAGGGAGTTGGACTGGATGGCCCATGAGGTCTCTTCCAACTCTTTGATTCTATGATTCTGTGATCCTGCCCAGGTGATCCTCAGAGCTCGGAATGCTTGTCTGTTCTTAAGGTGAAAGGCACATGTCTGTGTTTTAGATGGGTTGAGGATCAGCTGGTTTTCCCTGTAATAGGCAGTAAGAGCACCTAGAGCTTCGGAGAGCTTCTGTTCTACCACCTCAAAGCTTCCTGCTTGAGCGGTGATGGCACGATCATCAGCATAGATGAAACTCTCTGTCCCTTCTGGCAGTGGCTGGTCATTTGTGTAGATGTTGATCATGGATGGAGCAAGCACGATCCCCTGAGGCAGGCCGTTCTTCTGTTTCCGCCATCTGCTTCTCTGACCCTGGAACTCAACAAAAAAGCTCCTGTTGTGCACTTATGACTATCATGTTACCTATGTATCTTCTAGTTTAGGGACCATATAGGATCTGAAAAGGGCCTAAACATTCAAAAGGCACCAGATCCTATCTTTGAAACTAAGGAGGGTAAGAGGAAAGAACTGGGAAAACCACCTTTAGTATTCCTTACCTAAGAAAACTCAATGAAATTAATGAAATTGGCACAAGTCAACACACAACATGAAGGAACCATTAACCCACTGGGTTAATCTCAGGGAGGAGGCAGACTGACAAGAGGATGTACATTCAAGCAGGACCTATTGCATGATTTGATTTCTTCATGTGATAAGGTCCTTAGTCTAATTAAAAAAGGGATTTGGGACGTACAAGATATATTGAATGTTGATTTAATATAGGACATATTTTAACACACGTGGAACAAAATTGATCCTATGTTGTGTATATATATGTGTGCATGAGGATGTTTTCCATAGCTGGTTGGAAATAACCAAAGAGAAAGACGACAGGAGAATGGAGGGGACTGGAACATTATTTATTGTTCTGCTTGTGACTCTTCTGTTTCTTTACTATCTGAAACAGCAGTGGGCACGCCGACATTTCCCACCTGGGCCTCTTTCCCTTCCTCTTATTGGAGGCATATGGAGAATTAACTTTGGAATTGGATGGAATGTGGAGACACCAATAAAGGTACTTTTTTCCTAAACTTTTAAGCAATAATTTATTAATCTGATTTAGAATTAGTGAAAATCATTGTGATTTTTTTCCTATGGTGGCTGTGGACAAAAAAATTGTGAGTTTCAAAAATACATAGTTAAATGTTTGACATGAAAACATATTATTAGTATGTTTGGTTGTTGTACTAATGTTGTACTAATTAAAGTTTGGAGATATTGCTTACTCGAGGTATAACTCTCAGAATCTTCTAGGCAGTCTAGATATTGTGTGTTATCATTAGAGTCCAAAATGTAACTGTTTTTGTTCTAAAGCGGTGTTTCTCAACCTGGGGGATGGAACCCCTGTGGGGGTTGTGAGGGGGTGTCAGAGGGGTCGCCAAAGACCATCAGATAACTTAGTATTTTCTGTTGGTCATGGGGGGTTCTGTGTGGAAATTTTGGTCCAATTCTATCGTTGGTGGGGTTGAGAATACTATTTCATTGTGGGTGAACTATAAATCCCAACAACTACAACTTCTAAATGGCAAGGTCTATTTTCTCCAAACTCTACCAGTGTTCACATTTGGGCATATTGAGTATTTGTGCCATGTTTGATCCAGATCCATCATTGCTTGAGTCGACAGTGTTCTCTGGATGTAGGTGAACTACAACTCCAAAAACTCAAAGTCAATGTCCACCAGACCTTCCCAGTATTTTCTCTTGATTATGGGAATTCTGTGTGCCATGTTTGATTCAATTCCATCATTGATGGAGTTCAGAAGGCTCTTTGATTTAAGGTGAACTATAAATCCCAGCAACTCCAGCATTACCAAATGACAAAATCAATCACCCCCAACCCCACCAGTATTCAAATTTTGGGCGTATCGGGTATTTGTGCCAAATTTGGTCCAGGGCCTGAAAATACATCCTGCATATCAAATATTTACATTACAATTCATAACAGTAGCAAAATTACAGTTATGAAGTAACAACGAAAATAACGTTATGGTTGCGGGTCACCACAACATGAGGACCTGTATTAAGGGTTCACGGGATTAGGAAGGTTGAGAACCACTGTTCTAAAGATTCCCCCAATGGTACCAACAGTGCACGAATTTACAATGAACATAATGTGCATGCAATGAGTTATCTTCCCTCCCTTTGCTCCGCGCGGTTTTCAATGTTTTTCACATATCTTCCTTCAAGGTGGTACCAATAGTGCATTAATGTACAATGAACAGAATACTTCTGTGCATGCAATGAGACATCTTCCCACCCTCTGCTCTGCGCAGTCTTCAGTGTTTCCCACATATCTGTTGTGGATGGTCCTTCACGGACCTAGAGCAATTTTGATGTCATGGAGGGAACCATGGTGAAAAAACTCCCTCCTTCACAGAATCAGTTCCATCAATAGAATAGCTTCATAGAAACTACATCTAATAATAATATAGATGAGGTGTAGAATGTTATATAGAACAAAAGGGGGAGGTGGATGGCAAAAAATCCCATGGAATTTAAGAGTGTTGGGATTTGAATCTCTGCAAAGTCTTTCATATGTATTGGAAGAGCACACTGTTAATTGTTAGAACAACACTTAATAGACATCAAAGAGATGGTTGTGACAATCTGTTTCAGCATTAAATGGAAAGTATGTGTTGCATGGTGTGAAGGAATTAAGCAGCACACATCTTTGAGGAGAGGTGAACTAATTTATTTTGGCACTAGCTTAGTTGCTTGGTGATGCCTGTGTTAGGTATTTGGGGGGAATGTTAGCAATGATCCCATTAAAAATACATAAGGATGTAGGTAAACTAAACTTCTAAACACCCTCTGTCGTTAATCCCCAAATTCCATAAGTAATTAAACTTGGTAATGATGAGAATGTGTGCCAAGTTTGATTCAGATCCACCGTCCGTGGAGGTCACAGTGCTCTTTGGATGTGGATGTGGGCAGACTGCAATACCTACCATCATCTATTGCTCAACAAGCCCTGTTAGTACTTAAATTTGATCTTGTTGGGTAAATGTATGCCAAGTCTATTCCAGATCCATTGTGGGTTAGGTTCAGAATACTCTTGATTATGGATGAACTATAAACCCCATCATTTTCTGTCACTGCCCTCCAAACCCCACCAATATTTAAAGGTGATCATGATGAATGTGTGTGCCATGTTTGGTCCAGACAGAGAGACATGTTTTAAGTTAGATAGATGGTTTTTCATGGGCATCATCCTACTTCTGCAGATGCAGTAATGAAGAAAATGGCTTGATAAAGGTTTCATAGTTACTTTGTAAGGAAATCACCCAAAGCACATCTACCACTCAATGGTGACTGGCAGAAAAGCACAATTGAACAGTACAACAGACACGATAAAAGAAGCAAAAAGTCTTCTATAGAGGCATTGCAAACATGTGACATAATGTGACATCCAATAATAATAATAATAATAATAATAATAATAATAATAATAATAATAAACAACCAACAAAACTGGCCAATTTGGAAAGAAAAACAAGAAAATTCATGACCATTACATCCTTGCACTAATGTTGACTGGCTTTATCTTGCTAGAAAGTCTGGTGGCAGAGGACTTTTACAAGTAAAACAAGCAGTTGAAGAAGAAAAACACGCCCTGGCAGAATATGTCAAGGAAAGCCAAGAACCTGCTTTAACTGAAGTCAGTAATTGGAAACTTCTCAAAGCACAGCAGACAAAGAACCAGTACAAGGAAACTGTACTCCAAACCAGACAGCTGATAGCTGGCACAACAAAGCATTGCATGGGCAGTTCTTTGACAAAATTGAGGGAAAAGTTGACAAGGAGAAGACCTGGTGATGGCTCATGAATGTAACCCTGAAGAAGGAGACAGAAGGCCTGATTCTTGCAGCCCAGGAGCAAGCCATTAATGGCATTAAGGCCAGGATCGAAAAATCAGTGGATGACCCAAAATGCAGACACTGCAAGGAAGCTGATGGAGCCATGGACCATCTTCTCCACTGTTGCAAGAAAATTGCACAGATGGACTACAAACAAAGACACAACTCTGTGGCCCAAATGATTCACTGGAACTTATGTCACAAGTACCACCTACCAGCAGTAAAGAATTGGTGGGATCATAAAACCACAAAGGTTGTGGAAAATGAACATGCAAAAATACTGTGGGACTTCTGAATCCAGACTGATAAAGCTTTGGAGCACAATACACCAGACATCACGGTTGTGGAAAAGTAAAAAGTCTGGATTATTGATGTCGCCATTCCAGGTGACAGCTGCATTGAGGAAAAACAATAGGAAAAACTCAGCCGCTATCAAGACCTCAAAATGGAACTGCAAAGGCTCTGGCATGTGGTCCCGGTGGTCTGCAGTTTGGGTGTCCTCCTGGATTCATCACTTACGCTTGAAGCTCAGGCGTTGGCGGTGGCCAGGAGGGCTTTTGCACAACTAAGACTCGTGTGCCAACTGTGACCGTACCTCGTGAAGGCGGATCTGACCAGGGTGGTCCATGCCTTAGTCACCTCTAGATTGGACTACAGTAATGCACTCTACATGGGGCTGCCCTTGAAAATGGTCCGGAAATGTCAATTGGTTCAGCGGGCGACGGCCAGGATGTTAACTGGTGCTCCTTACAGGGAGAGGTCAACCCTCCTGTTTAAGGAGCTCCATTGGCTGCCGTTCATTTTCCGGTCCCAATTCAAGGTGCAGGTGCTTACCTACAAAACCCTAAATGGTTTGGGACCTGCCCACCTGCGTGACCGCATTTCTGTATACGAACCCACACAATCTCTTCGATCATCTGGAGAGGCCCTGCTCATGATCCCACCTGCATCGCAAGCGCAATTGGTGGGGACGAGGGACAGGGCATTCTCGGTGGTGGCCCCTCGACTCTGGAACTCTCTCCCTAAGGACATCAGGAATGCCCCAACACGGGCAGTCTTTAGGAGGAACTTGAAAACGTCATGGTCATGCCCAGCATTTTTTAACAATTTTAATTATTACACTTGGCCATGCCATTGGTTCTTTTAATGCGTTGTGGTGTTATTGTTAATGTTTACTGCTTGTTTATGAGTTTATTTATTGTTGTATTGTTGTTGTTTTACTGATGTATTTGGGCTCGGCCTCTTGTAAGCCACACCGAGTCCTTCGGGAGATGGTAGCGGGGTACAAATAAAGGATTATTATTATTATTATTATTATTATTATTATTATTATTACTGGTGCACTGGGTGTCGTGCCAAAAGATCTCAGCCAGCATTTGGAAACAATAAACATTTACAAAATCACTATCTGTCAACTGCAAAAGGCCACCTTACTTGGATCTGCGCGCATCATTCAAAAATACATCACACAGTCCTAGACCCTTGGAAGTGTTCGACTTGTGACTTTTTTAATATGAAATCCAGCATATATTTGCTGTGACATACTGTGCTTTTGTGTCAGTAAAATAATAATAATAATAATAATAATAATAATAATAATAATAATAATATAAGTGTTCAACTTGTAATTTTTGTGATACGAAATCCAGCATATATATTTTGTTTGATCTGTCATACTGTGTTTTGTGTCAGTAAAATAATAATAATAATAATAATAATAATAATAACAGTAATAATAACAACAACTTTATTCTTATATCCCGTCAGGAGGTGGTTTCATAAGACTGGAGAGAATGGGAGAAGGGCAGTTCTCACCTAAAATCTCAAATGAAATAGAGAGTGAGGATGTTACTATGGCCAGAAACTTCAGAAGTGAGGATCTGAATATGGTTATTATTCCTATCCTGTCCTGAAATCATGGCTTCATTTGTTCTTTTTTTTTCTTGCATTGATTCAAATGGCAGTTGGCAGAACAGTATGGAGACATTTTTTCTATGTGGTTGGGGCATATACCAGTTGTAATATTTTCTGGATTTGAAGCTGTGAAAGAAGTACTGATTGATCGTTCGGAAGACTTCTCAGAGCGGGTACAGACTCCATTGCTTACAACTTTAGGAAGAGGAAAGGGTAAGTTGTGGAGAGAAATACTAGGGACATCTCTCCTCAGAGAAACATAAATGCACTAAACAGGAAATAAATCAAAGATAAATCCATAGCACAGTCACAGCCAGGCCATGTCATGCCATACACTGTTGGTGTTGCAAACTGAGATATGAGCATTCATCATGTTGAGTATGAGATCTGCACTTTACTTTGTACTTATGCATTTCTATGTACATTTGTAAGTAATATAATAATAATAATAATAATAATAATAATAATAATAATAATAATACTTTATATATATTCTGCCTTATCTCCCCGAAGGGACTCAGGGCGGATTCCAATAACAAAAGGCAAACATTCATTGACTGAACATAACAACAATACACACATAATAATGAAAATAAACAACCTAAAATATAACACAATTAACAACCTAACATATAACAGCAAATTATAACTTAACAACTAAAGAAGTGAAAAATGCAACCTATTATATCAGACATGAAAATCTGGATTTTTTTTTGTCATGTCAGGAGCAACTTGAGAAACTGCAAGTCGCTTCTGGTGTGAAAGAATTGGCCGTCTACAAGGACGTTGCCCAGGGGATGCCTGGATGATTTGATGTTTTTTAAATCATCCTTGTGGGAAGCTTCTCTCATGTCCCCGTATGAGGAGCTGGAGCTGATAGAGGGAGCTCATCCGCCTCTCCCTAGATTCGAACCTGCAACCTGTCGGTCTTCAGACCTGCCGGCACAGGGGTTTAACCCACTGCGCCACCGGGTGCTCCATGAAAATCTGATGACTGGCTGTAAAATACTTTCCCTTTGGAAGTTGAATGGAGAAACTTTGGTTTCTTTTCATTACTGGATATAAACATGGCTTTTTATTAAGGAGTTTCATTTACACAGGAGGTGTTGTTGTTGTTCATTCGTTCAGTCGTCTCCGACTCTTCGTGACCTCATGGACCAGCGCACGCCAGAGCTCCCTGTCGGCCGTCACCACCCCCAGCTCCTTCAAGGTCAGTCCAGTCACTTCAAGGATGCCATCCATCCATCTTGCCCTTGGTCGCCCCTCTTCCTTTTGCCTTCCACTTTCCCCAGCATCATTGTCTTCTCTACGCTTTCCTGTCTCCTCATGATGTGGCCAAAGGACTTCAACTTTGTCTCTAGTATCCTTCCCTCCAATGAGCATTCGGGCTTTATTTCCTGGAGGATGGACTGGTTGGATCTTCTCGCTCTCAGAACTTTCCTTCAGCACCACAGCTCAAAAGCATCGATCTTCCTTCGATCAGCCTTCCCTAAGGTCCAGCTCTCACATCCGTAGGTGACTACAGGGAATACCATGGCTTTGACTAGGCAGATCTTGGTTGCCAGTCTGATGTCTCTACTCTTTACTATTTTATCGAGATTGGACATTGCTCTCCTCCCAAGAAGGAAGCGTCTTCTGATTTCCTGGCCACAGTCTGCATCTGCAGTAATCTTTGTGCCTAGAAATACAAAGTATGTCACAGCCTCCACGGTTTCTCCCTCTATTTTCCAGTTGTCAATCATTCTTGTTGCCATAATCTTGGTTTTTTTTATGTTTAGCTGCAACCCGGCTTTTGCACTTTCTTCTTTCACCTTGATTAGAAGGCTCCTCAGCTCCTCCTCGCTTTCGGCCATCAGAGTGGTGTCATCTGCATATCTGAGGTTGTTAATGTTTCTTCCAGCAATTTTAACCCCAGCTTTGCGTTCATCAAGCCCCGCACATCCTCGCATGATGTGTTCTGCATACACGTTAAAAAGGTTGGGTGAGAGGATGCAGCCTTGCCGTACGCCTTTCCCAATCTTGAACCAGTCTGTTGTTCCGTGGTCAGTTCTGACTGTTGCTACTTGGTCCTTATTTACAGATTCTTCAGGAGAGAGACAAGGGGGCTTGGTATGCCCATCCCACCAAGAACTTGACACAATTTATTATGATCCACACAGGAGGTATTGCTCAGCAAATGGATTCTAGCCAATGTCCCATGCAAAAGACACACAGGCAAGAGGAAAATGAACAGAAAAAATATTTACTCTTAATAGCAGAGGTGAAACATAAACTTGCAGTGTTGCATACAAAAATCAAACAGTGCAAGAAACTTATATAGTCCTTGTAAGAAACATAGAATAAGGGATCTTCAATCACACGAGAGAGCAAAACACAAATCTTGAGCAAACAGCTATTCCATCATAGCCTCCTTCACAGTAGCTTCTCCAAACTGCTCTCCAGAGGAAAGCCTTTGAGCACAGATCTCCTCAGAGCAAAAGCTGAAGTGTATTCTAAAACCCATACAGTTATACCCTATTGGGTGTGGCCCAAACATGCTGGCTGACCTACATTACCAGCTGCACATGATAAGTAACATCATAAGGTTTTTCTTCAACACACACACACTTGGTCCTGCTACTGATCCATTGCTGCCTGAGTGTGGAGTTTGTTTGTGTGTGTCTGTAATAAAGTTTGGGTATTCTAGGGCAGCAACCTAGCCATATTTGACCTGAATTTTGTAATAATTGCAGATTGATTCCTTCCACCCTCAGGTATTGTACTTTCGAATGGACCTAACTGGAAGCAGCAGAGGCGGTTTGGTCTAGTCACACTGCGGAAACTGGGAGTGGGGAAAAAAAGTGTGGAGGGCCAAATAGAAGAGGAATCCCAACAGCTTGTAGAGGTTTTTGCACGTGAAAAAGGTATGTGTCAACCTGCAGAAGTTTGTGTGTAGTCTGTACTCATTTTTGATGTGGAATTTCTCATATTTTGGTTGATTTCTAATATAAACATAAGAAAACATAAATACAAATATTAACTGAACTTGATTTGCAGGGCAGCCCTTTGATCCTGCATTAGCTATCACAAATTCAATCGCCAACGTGATATGTGCTATCACCTTTGGATATCGTTTCCCTCTTGAAGATGAAACTTTCAAGAAACTAACTGAAGGCGTTGCATTTACCTTAAAATGTGGAATGGGTCTTTTTCATTTGGTAAGCAGCATTTTGAAAACAATTACAATTTTGTTTGTTTGTGTTAGATTTGAATTTGGTTTTGGCAGACTAGAGTAAATCCTGCAGAAGTAAATCCTCACAGTTTACACCAAGGGAAGTAAATATTTCACCATTTCATTCTCATGTATGAGGATGCATGCTTTCTGAAGTTTTCTCACAGTTTGCAGGAGGAAACCAAGACTGGAATCCTCTCGAGGAATTACATCTTTGTGAATGGACTTAGGCCCGTAGGAATTTGAATTGAGAAGGTTTTTCATGTCTGCATCTAATAAAGAGCTATTATTATTATTTTGTGTCAAACCCATTGCATAATTAAGTATAAAACTAATGAAATAGAGGGAGCATAAGCAACAAAATAATTTTCAATAAAGGACGGTTGTTACATTACTAGAAATTAGAGCCAACAAAGTGTTATGCATTTTCATAATTGAGTAGTTTCTTAGCACATTTCCTCTGTAAAGCTACATGACAACTTATAAATGACTCTTGTGCAGTATTTTTGCAGTGATCACTTTAAAAAACTTTGGAAAATTTTTGGCATAGAAATACATCTGCAATTAAGGCCAGTGATGGGGAAAAGGAAGGTGCTGTGTCACAGCTAGAAACCACCATAACTTGGGGGACAGTTAAAATGGCTGCCTAATGGTGGCAAACTATACAAAAAGCACTGCGGGGTAAGAACTCCTTCTAGTTCTTCAGTGGCTGAGGGAATATTTTTACAGGTTCCTTTCTGATCTTATCCAGCATCCAGATGAGGCTTGAGAAATGGGTCAGCTTAAATGGGGACAAAGAGGTAAAGTAGGAGGAAGTGAGGTATTTGTGGACCGGGGTGTTGCACAGCTAGCTGATAGCCAGCTGCATTAAATCACTACTGGCCAAGAGGTCTTGAGTTCGAAGACAGCCTGGGTCAGAATGAGATTCTGGCCATTAATTTAGCTTGCTGTCAACCTTTGCAGCCCGAAAGACAGTTGCATCTGTCAAGTAGGAAAATTAGGTACTGCTATATGCAGGGAGGCTAATTTGACTAGTATACGATGCCATAAATCCTTCCAGCAGCATGCGGAAGAATGAGGAAGTACTCCATTAAAAAGACTTGGTGCCACAAATGGATGTTGAAGCAGCATCTCCCCCTGTGGCTGGAATCGAGACAGATCAAGCATACCCTCATGAAAGCCAGAAAGCTGGAATGTTAAAATTGCCTCTGTGTTTGTCTATATGTGTTGTATGTCTAATTGGCATTGAATGTTTGCCATATATGTGTGCATTGTAATCCGCCCTGAGTCCCCTGAGGGTTGAGAAGGGCGGAATATGAAAACTGTAAATAAATAAATACATAAATAAAAAAATATTTTGAAGACAGCAGAAAAATGGGAGTTGAGTAGTAATGTCCCAGCCCAGTTTATAAACCACCGCAAAGACTAAGATCTTCCAAGGAGGCCCTGTTCTCGGTTCCATCCCCGTCACAGGCACAGTTGCCAGAAACAAGAGAGAGGGCCTTTGTGCTATAACGCACTGGGCCTATAGCAATTGGCTTTTGAACAGGACATGCTTTTTGTGCCCAGTGGGAAGCCGGGGTGCCTTGAGTGAGAGGCTCTAAGGATTTTCCTATACAGAGTCTTTAAAAGCTTGAAAAGTTTAACAAAGTCCTTTATTATTGCTTAGGTCTTCAACAAATTAAACAAATGCTTCTCAGATCTTCAACAAATTAAACAAATGCTTCAAGGCTTTGAATCAACTGGTGGCTTTCTTAATCTTGTCCACAAGGGACAGGCAACTGGCTTCGTGAACGGTTTCTTTTCTTTAAGAGGAAAACCCTTTTTAACCCCTCCTTGGGTGATCTACTTTCTAAACTTTGCTGGTGTGGGCTCTACTCCCGGCTCCAAACCGCTTCTTGGGTCCCGAGTAGACCTACCAGTCAAGGCTTTGTAGATTCCCCAGCTGGAGTCCTTTGGAACTGTTTTCCCCTGGAATTTCCCCCGGATACTGTGAAAAACGAAGCTTCTATACAGGTGGAGCTAATCAATGTCCTGTAGCTAAGCTTTCCAATGCAAGACTATCCTAAAATGGCTCCCTCTCCTCCCAGAGCCCTGGGGAAAGGTACGGAACCAAAACTTAACAATGATTGATGGGTCATAGGTTATCATTGCAAACCAAGGGAAGCCACCTTATTGAAAAATGCATGGAACTTTGGAATACATGCAAACACTCAAAGAAAGAAAAGGAAGTTGGAGCTTTTGGTACAGCTGTACCAGCACAGCCTTCTCAATGATTGCCCCCCAGCTATGGAACTCCCTTCCTGGCGAGATTAGGTCAGCCCCTCCCTCATGTCCTTCAGAAAGATGTAAAAACCAGGCTGCAGGACCAAGCTTTTGGAACAGTGCAATAAGGTCATAATAGGAAAACCACTCCGCTGACCGGAGCTGGCATGGTGTTTTGAATTTATTTAAAAGTAAATATAATCTGATTTTAGCGTTTGTGTATATTTTTAGTAATTTTATGTTTTGGCATGGAAAGTATATGTTGTGCTCCGCTCCTGAGTCCTGTTCAGGGTGAGAAGGGCAGAATATAAATGTTTCAAATAAATAAATAAATCTCCCTGCCGAATAGAACAGTGGAGAAGATTCAGCCGTTTGCTAACTACATCTACATTTCTTGTTTGCAACCAATAAATTTTCTTATCCTAAAGCAACTTGTGTGTGTCAAAGCTGCTTGGACTGAATTTTATTGCCTCTGCTCTAGTAATGGTAAGCCTTTGCTTCTGTCTTTGCTGTAGCTATATGAAATGTTTCCATGGCTCATGAAGCATCTTCCAGGGCCTCACAAAGAGGCATTGCGTGCCACAGAGATGCTGCTTTCATTAGCAAAGAAAGAAATACAGAAACATAAGGAGCAAAAGTCCTTTCAGGAGCCACGGGATTTCATTGATTTCTACCTGCTTGAAATAGAAAAAGTAAGTAGCTGCTTTGTATCCTATTATATCAATTCCAAGAAATGCAAAGGGACCTTGGTATCGGCTGTGGTATGATTACAAAATCCCTGTGGATAACAAAATATCTGTGAATGTCCAAATTCTATTATGGACAAGGGTGTGGTATAGTGTGTGTGTTCATTTGGAGCAGACAAAGAAGGTAACTTCCCCTCATACTATGCCAATGTGCAGAAATTAAATTCAGGTATAAAAGGATTGGCTTGTGCCCCTGAAGTGGATGTCAAAAAGGAACAACTCCCTGCTAAGGGAAATCCCCAGTTGTAAGGCATTCTCACTACATCCCAGACGAGAGATATAACAGAGCTGTATAGTATAGGCAAATCTCCCAGATCAGCATCTCAGTTCTGCTGAGAAATTCTTGGCTAGGAGTCCTGCTGTTGAAACAGTACCCAAATTCACACACTTATGAAACCTGTTTCAGCAGTAGAATAATATAGTGCTATAGAAATAGGATCTAAAAACTAGCACCATATCCCATCTGATCTTGGAAGCTAAGCAGGGTCAGTCCTAGTTACTACTTTGATGGAGCCTGTCAATGACTACCATGTGCTGCAGTCCATATTTCAAAGGAAGAAATTGGCAAACCCACCTCTGAGTGTTCCTTGCCTTAAGAACCCTTTAAGATACATGGGTTTGCCAGAAATCAATAGGCAACGTGAAGGCATATGCACACACATAGAAAGACAGCCTTGAAAAGATGCTTTGCAGTCAATCATAAGTCATTTTTCATCTTTCATATTGTCACCACCAGAGGAAGAATGATCCTACCTCTACATATGATGATGAGAACCTGGCTCAGGATATTCATGACTTATTTATTGCTGGAACGGAAACGACTGCCACTTCTCTGAAATGGGCAATCCTCCTTCTGGCAAATCATCCAGATATTCAAGGTAAGAGAGAACGCTGTGCAGCAAGAACAACATCCTGCTGTGTCAGTAGTCACTTTTTAAGAATGTGCTAAATCAAAGAAGAAAGAAAATCAGATCCAGTTTTTATTCTTTCTATGAATGTGGTAGACACTTACAATGCAATTTTATGAATCTGAATCAAATACATCAAGAAATATTTTTTTGGTTGGGCTGTATTATTATCCGTGGATTTTTTTTAATTCTCATGTTTTAAAAAAGAAGGGGAGACAGCTGAGGTTAAAAAAATACAAAAAGCGGAGCGCAAGACCCAATAAACTGTCCCTATAGGGTATAACTACTACTACTTCTACTACTACTTCTTCTACTACTACTTCTACTTTGGGGGACTAAACAGGGCCTTACAAAGGGCTGCTTTCCCATTAAAACTGATGTGTGGCAATGGCAATGGGAGTTAACAATAACAACAACAACTTGGGGGACTAAACAGGGTCTTACAAAGAACTACTTTCCCATTGTATGTGGGAAGTGTTCGACATGTGATCCAATACAACAGCCAGAATTGTGATCTTGTTTGCTTTGTACTAATTTTGTTGTGTATCTAATAATAATAATAATAATAATAATAATAATAATAATAATAATAATTTACAAAAGTTTGGATTATTGATGTCACTATACCAGGTGACAGTCGAAATGATTAAAAACAACAGGAAAAACTCAGCTGTTATCTAGACCTCAAAATCGAATTGCAAAGGCTCTGGCATAAACCAGTGGTAATTGGCACACTGGGAGCCGTGCCAAAAGATCTCAGATGGCATTTGGAAACAATAAACATTGACAAAACCACAATCTGTCAACTGCAAAAGGACACCTGTAGAGATGTGTTTATTATAAAGTGTTATTTATAATGTGTTTAAAACTGTATTTGTGGTTTACATTTGTTGCCATGGCCTAGCTGTGAGGGATAGGTTGCCATGGTGACAAGACAAGGCAGCAGAGGAGGTGGGCGGAGCTAAAGGAGTAAAAGGTTTGAAAGTGACAGTTAAGCTCCAGTCAGGAGGATGAGACCCTGAGAGGAAGAACAGAGTCAAGAAAGGACTCTGGGAAAGTAGTTTTAGTCCGGTGGATGAGACCCGGGGAAGAAGATCAGAGTCAGTTAGGGCTCTGGGTTGTGAAGCTGAGAGAATTCAGTTAGTTCTTAGGATTTGTGAATATTTCTTCAGCAAGAGAGCTGAAGGTGTTACTTCTGTTAGATTGCTTAGGTTAAAAGAATCTAACAGAAGGGGATTTAAGGACCGCCAGTAAGGAAAGACTGGTGATCAGTGGTTTGATCCGAGTATAGGACAAACAGTGTGGAATATTCACAATAGGGAACTCTGAAGTAATAAAAGCACTACACTAAAGAAGGAGTTATAGAATTGTAACATCAGAAGCTTGAATGTATCTCAAACCAGCCATTTTGTAACATCAAACCTTGTGCCAAGTTCAAAGTCTCAAAACTGCAACAATTACGTTCTGTTAACAATAAAACTTGTTCTCTTTGTATTTCAAACCTGCCTCCTCTATTGCTTTTATGCTTGGTGCGTTCCACACTACCAGCGTCACCTCACAACACAACTAAAGATAAACAGAGACACAAACCAGCATCTCTAAACATAATTTGGTGCCAGCAGCTGGGAGGCTTCCTTACATTTTTGGTGGCATCTAGTGGGATTAGCGTTTCAGAGATTTAAACGCTTCGTTACAATTTTGGTGGCAGACGACGGGATTCGAGTAACAACTGATCGAGTGCCTTAAGTTTAATTTTAAAATAAGTTGTGAGGTAAAAGTTGCTGAAAAATGGCTACCAGGCGGCAGAGAAAGCTAGCTGAAGAAAGAGAGGGAGACCAAGGAGAAAGTTCGGGCTCTGAGGTAGAGACAGAGCCAGTGCCTATGTCAGAGATGGCTTATAAATACAAACTGGAGATGGAGGAAAAACGATTAGAGATGAGACGATTAGAATTGGAGATGGAAAGAGAGGCGAAACAAAGAGAATTGGAAGAAAAACAAAGGAAAAGAGAATTTGAAGGGAGACAAAGAGAGAGAGAATTGGAACGGGAGTTAGAATTGAAGAGAATGGAGTTTGAGCTAGAAAAGCAAAGATTAGCTTTATCTCAAACATCCAGTGATGTCCAGGAAGGGAGATCTGGAGGGGATACCCCAGATTTAATGAAGAAATTCCCAAAATTTACAAAAGGAGATGACCCAGAGAAATTCCTTGTATCTTTTGAGAGATGTTGTCGGGATTTTGGGTTGGCTAAAGACAAATGGATGATATACCTAAGGCCTCAGATAAGTGAGAAGCTTTTACAGATATATGGACAGATGCCTGAGGAGTCTTGTAGAGACTATGATCTGTTTAAGAAACAGGTTCAACAGGAATATAGATTGACTCCTGAATATTATAGATTTAAGTTCAGGACGTTGAAGAAAGATAAAACACAAAGTTTTGCTCAGGTGGCCTCTAGATTGTCTCAACTGTTCGATAGTTGGATAAAGACGTCTGAGGTAGAAGATTATCAACAGCTGAGGGAACTTTTGAAGCTGGAACAATTTTTCCAATTAGTTCCTTATGAAATTCGTTGGGTGATTCAAGATCGCAAGCCATCCACGATTGTAGAGGCAGCGGGTATGGCAGATCAAATAACAATCTTGAAAGAAGGATTTAAAAGGGAAGATCTGCCAGGGGACAAAAGAACAAACAGGCAGCCATTTCATCCACAACAAACGCGCCCACAGCATGAAAAGGGCTCTGACATAGAAAACACCATCTATAGGAGGCAGAGTGTAATAAGGCCAACTGCTCCTGAGGTAAAACGACGGTGCTATCAATGTGGAAAATTGGATCATATCAAATATCAGTGTCCCCTGTTAAGGAATGAGAAAACAACCCTCTTTATAAATAAAATGAAAGAAACACCAAAGGCAGAACCGGATACTGTTGCAAAGGAGAGTTCAAGCTCAGAGCCTCAAGAGAAACAATGTTTGTTCATCCTGTCAGGCAGCCCATCTAAGGATTATTTAGAAACCATTTATATTGATAACAAAGACAGGAAAGGACTCAGAGATACAGGTTCCGAAATATGCATAGTGCATCCCGAAATAATACCTCAGAGATTTCAGCAGCCAACCTCTGAAGTAAGATTAAAAGGCTTAGGTCCTGCGATTCCGACAGCAGTCGTGACTTTGCCAATAGAATATGAAGGATGGAAGGGTGTGTGGGATTTTGCAGTCAGTCCTGACATACCATACCAATGTTTAATTGGAAATGATTTGGCTGAGAAGATTAAATACTGTAAGATGGTGTGTGGGGAGAAAAAATGTAACAACAAAAGCCCTGAACAGAAAGCCCTGTGTTTTGCCATCCAACAAGATGGGGATGAGAGTCCAGAAACCAGCGCTACAGTGGCTGAGCTTGTTAAGAGGACGGGAGAAGTCAAAGAAATTCAACAGGAACAAAGAGCAGAAGAACAACCCTATAGATTTATTGCTGAAGATGGTGTTCCAAATATAAAGTCAGAAGTGTACAGCCAGAAGAGACCATGCAAACGAGGAACAAGCCCTGAAGCAGAGCCGATTCCAGTGGCTGATTATTTGAGAGCCAGTAAAGAGAGTATAGAAACAATAGGTCTGGAAAGACAAGTGATAAACTCTGAGGAGAAAGAGGAATCCTTGTCTTTAAAAGATGTATTTCCTTCAGCTCCACATAAAGAAATTACCTCAGCCGAACTTTTTGACAAAGACAATAAAATAAAAGTAAAAGAGAAAGCTAAAGGAAAACAAACTCTAGATGTGACAGTAGGAGCTGATGCGAGTTCAGAATATCCAGGGGTCTTCTGTGAAACAAAGATCCATACATCTGAAGAGAAAGTGAACAGAAAAAGAAGATTTGGCCATGTGTCGGAAGAGAGATCTCCTTTATCCTTGAACGGAGAGGAAGGAGAGAGTGAAGGCCGAGCTGATGGACTGACAGGAGAGCTGATGTACGCGGACTATATTGGTGGTGATAAAAAGAAAAAGCTGCAATTTCTAGCTTTAGAAGTTTGTCCAGATAGCAGTGATGAGCTTGCCATGAAGAAGGACAATATTCGTGTTCGTTCTTCTAATGACAGTGAATTCTCTTCAGTGCCAAGAAAAGATGCTAAAGGAATTCCAGATTATTCACTACAACCTGATGCTTCATGGAAGCAAGCCATTGTTCAAGCCCTGAAAGTCGATGGAAACAGAACTGTTCCTGATAATTGGAAGGTTAGATTAAAAGAAGAAACCCCAACAACAAAAAAGAGAGGAGAAAAGACTTGCAGACACCGTGTGAGAAAGAAAACTATATCTCCAGGTAATCGAAAAGACATCAAGAGACAAAAGAAGAAACCTAAAAAGAAGAAACGAAAAAGTGGAAAAAAGAAGCTAAAAGATCATCATAAAGAGACATTGCTGTAGACAGTTGGTCCAATACAACCGAGGTTGTGTTTGAACCATGGGACATTGGACACTAAGACATCTATGTCAATGATCAAATGTGGGAGTTTAACTATTGTGTGGGCTATTAACAAATTGAGACCATATGTATGGAGAAAAGTTGTGGTATGGTATATAGATAAATGTCTTATAAATTGACCAGACTAGGTAAAAGGTCAATTATATATGTTAATGTAGAAAGGTAATAGATGTGTAATGTAGTGTAATATTTTAAAAATGGTTAACCTGTTTTAATTGCAGATTTGTGAAATGTATGATGTTATTACAGTGGTGAATTGTATATGTTTCATACCCTAGGTATAAGATATGAACCCATTATATTAAAGTGTGATAGGTATATACGTTTTGCAATAGGCAATAAATATTTACAAATATATATATAAATGTAGTATGTCAACAAATAAAAATGGTTAGATAATGTAAAAGGTACCAATAACAAATTGTTAAGATGGAGTTTGGGTTTACAAGATTTCATATTTGACATAAAACATGTTTCATGTAAACGAAATGTAGTTGCGGACGCCTTATCTAGGATTCCATAGGTTTAAGGTTTGTATATATGTGTAATTGAAATGTATTTAACCCTAATATGTTTCCCTTTCAGAATTGGTGTATATGTATTTATTGTTAAATAATATGTGGAATTATTTTTGCCGTTCTAGGATCGAGAATGGTACAAAAATAATATTTCTGGGAAGGAAGGTGTAGAGATGTGTTTATTATAAAGTGTTATTTATAATGTGTTTAAAACTGTATTTGTGGTTTACATTTGTTGCCATGGCCTAGCTGTGAGGGATAGGTTGCCATGGTGACAAGACAAGGCAGCAGAGGAGGTGGGCGGAGCTAAAGGAGTAAAAGGTTTGAAAGTGACAGTTAAGCTCCAGTCAGGAGGATGAGACCCTGAGAGGAAGAACAGAGTCAAGAAAGGACTCTGGGAAAGTAGTTTTAGTCCGGTGGATGAGACCCGGGGAAGAAGATCAGAGTCAGTTAGGGCTCTGGGTTGTGAAGCTGAGAGAATTCAGTTAGTTCTTAGGATTTGTGAATATTTCTTCAGCAAGAGAGCTGAAGGTGTTACTTCTGTTAGATTGCTTAGGTTAAAAGAATCTAACAGAAGGGGATTTAAGGACCGCCAGTAAGGAAAGACTGGTGATCAGTGGTTTGATCCGAGTATAGGACAAACAGTGTGGAATATTCACAATAGGGAACTCTGAAGTAATAAAAGCACTACACTAAAGAAGGAGTTATAGAATTGTAACATCAGAAGCTTGAATGTATCTCAAACCAGCCATTTTGTAACATCAAACCTTGTGCCAAGTTCAAAGTCTCAAAACTGCAACAATTACGTTCTGTTAACAATAAAACTTGTTCTCTTTGTATTTCAAACCTGCCTCCTCTATTGCTTTTATGCTTGGTGCGTTCCACACTACCAGCGTCACCTCACAACACAACTAAAGATAAACAGAGACACAAACCAGCGTCTCTAAACATAATTTGGTGCCAGCAGCTGGGAGGCTTCCTTACATTTTTGGTGGCATCTAGTGGGATTAGCGTTTCAGAGATTTAAACGCTTCGTTACAACACCTTACTTGGATCTGCGTGCATCATGCGAAAATACATCACATAGTCCTCGACGCTTGGGAAGTGTTTGACTTGTGATTTTGTGATATGAAATCCAGCATACATTTATCTCATTTGCTGTGTCATACTGTGTTTATGTGTCAGTATAATAATAATAATAACAACAACAACAACAACAACAACTATGGGGGACTAAACAGGATCACTAAACAGTATCTTACAAAGGGCTGTTTTCCCGTTACAACTGATGTGTGGCAATGGGAGCTAACAACAACAACAACAACTTTGGGGGATTGTCCTTCTCTCTCTCACTCCTGCTGCCATGTAAGTTTCCTCCACCCTGGAAAGCCTCCCAAGGCCAAGAAACTGCTGGCGAGTGCAACAGCCTTCCTTCCTTCCTTCCTTCCTTCCTTCCTTCCTTCCTTCCTTCCCTCCCTCCCCTAGCTCCCACATGCGTACCACCAGGTGAGTCTTCTCCACCTTGGCCTGGGAAGCTGAGAATGTGATGGCAAGGGCAACGTGCATCACCTTCTTTCCTTCCTTCTTTTCTTCTCCCCTCTCTTATACTCCTCCAATGGCGATGTTGACCCCCAGCACATTCATAGTTGCAATTTTCCTTCCATTTCTCGCAGACCTTATTTTAGGTCTTGTGGCCAATGGGTTGGGAACCACTGCCATAGAGCGATGGAAGTGGCATGAACTCTTTCGAGGGAAAGTGGGATATAAATATCATAAATTGTGATTTGGGAGTTGCTGTTTATTAAATTATAGTGGATAGACCTGTATGAATCTTTCATTGAACATTATTAAAATAATGAAATAAGCTTTAGTATTCATAATAAATCTTTCATCCATTTCCCTCTTTTTCCAAAGATAAAGCTTACAAGGAAATAGAAGGTGTGTTGTGCTCCTCTTCCTTCAGCTATCAAGATCTGAAGAAGCTCCCTTATACAAATGCTGTGCTCCATGAGATTCAGCGTTCAAAATATCCCCTCTTATTTGGGATCCCAAGACAAACAACCAAAGATGTGAAGATGAGAGGTTTTCTCATCCCTAAGGTAGAGAATGTAGATATGTACTTCTGTATCCCAAGAACAAGGCTGGGAGATAGGAAATTTTGGGAGATGTACTCACATAGGACAAAGATAGCATGGAGTAATGGTGTGAACATTGGACTAGTAGCACAACTATAAACATCTATGCAGACAACTTAATGTTGACTGAAGATTTTGAGAGATGTAGCCACATAGGGCAGAGGCAGTGTGGAGTAATGGTCTGAACATTGGATTTGGGGTTCATCTACATTGCTCATTCAATGTAGATTGGTTTATAGGCAACTCAAAAACGTGGTGCCCAAGCATGCATAACAATGCACTTGTGAGGCCTTAAATTGGAATTAATTGTGGAATAACTTGTGTTATTCTCCAAAATAGGCCACTGAATGCACTTCAATCGCATTAGGGTGGGAGACTTTGAAAAAAAACCTAAATCCTCCACAGCTCTAGGGATCCTGGAATCATGTTGGCACCAAATTTTTCAGTGGACTGCCCAGGCCTCCACACAGTTCCTCTGCTTGACCAATGATCAAGTGCACATTAGCTTCACTTTTGGCTGTGCCACTGTAATCATGCATTGCATGGTCCTTGTAGACATGCCCCAACACTCTGCATTTTAATAGCAACATCATATAACTAGGTGCGGGTATGTCTGCGTTATGCATGCATGATGTACGAAGTCAGCAATTGCAAAAAACAAATAAACAAAACAAAAGTTAGTTGGGTTAAGATAAGTGATCAAGCAACCCATTTCCACAAAATCCACATTTCTAAGAGAGATGTGCATGTGCTTGTTTGTCTGACATTTGTTTCTGCTTTTCAGGGGACAATCGTTATACCAAATCTATACTCTGTTCTTCTTGATCCAAAGCACTGGGAGTCTCCTAAAGAGTTCAATCCAAAACATTTTTTGGACCAGGATGGACATTTTATTGCTAGAAAAGAGTTTCTGGCATTTGGTGCAGGTAAAAGTAGTTCATAGTGACTTGTGATTTATCAGTGTGTCTTCTGGGGAGTTTCCATGATCAGATCTGCTGCAGCCTCTGTCCCTTGTGAGTCAGTGCAGTTACTGCTCTGGAGCACACTTTCATTGAGGCACAAAATATTCATTACAATTATGGCCCAATTAAGAAGAATAAACTAATACTCAACGGTGCAGTTATGGGAAACCAGAGATTTTCTGCCAATAAATCCTATAAAAATCCATGAGAGGGGAAAAAAGTGAGATAGACATGGGTGATGGATGTTGGTATGGGTGAAAAGGGTATTCTTCCATTTCAATTTGCTTTGTTTTTCTTTGATAGCTATGAAAAATGCTTTTAGGAAAACAATGTTTAGCAATGACATGGTTGTAGGTGTCTTTAGCTTCCACATCAGTTGCCCTTCCTGGCTTTGTTCCTCACTATTTTGTTTCTGGTATGCAGTAATACTGAAATGTTTCTGCCAGTTTCTTCTTAATTAAAACGGTTTGTTTGATTTTTAAAAAACCTTTTTCTTATTCATACCAGGGAGAAAACAAATCAAAGAAACAGAAGGGATAGTGTCCTGAAAGATGCCCCTTCAACCTTTGTTTACAATTGGCCAATGATAGAGAGTTCACCATCTTTCAATGCAATCTATCCAATTTAATCCATATTTTGAGGAAAAAAAACACCACAAGTTTTTTCCAATGCTTAGGCAAAATGGCTTCTCTTGGAGTTTGAATCTAATGGGAAACTTTAAGGGTGTGGAGTAGACCATGGCTTACTAATTCATAGTCCAGTTTTCAGATCCATCTCTGTTTGCTGCATGGGATAGATACTCACTTTCTTCCTTTGTCTCCCTTGTAGGCTCTCGAGTGTGTTTGGGGGAGCAGCTGGCAAGGATGGAGTTCTTCATCTTCTTGGTCAACCTGCTGAGAGCCTTCCGTTTCCAACTGCCTCCAGGAGTCAAAGAGCTCAATGAAGATCCTACACCAGGAGTGACAACACCACCCCATCCTTATAAAGTGTGTGCTGTTCCTCGCTCCAGTTCATCATAAAATATACAAAAATAATAGCAATGGCATGTACTTCATTGCTGTAATTTTAAAACAAATCCACACTCCATTTCATTTTCTAAATTTCTTTCCTGTGCTTAGAATCTGAAGCAAACCTGTGATATAACTCAGTCATAAAGAGATTCCATCTCATTCGGAGTTCAAATTTTTCAGTTTCAAGAATTCTTGCTATGTACGGATGTAGTGGGGATAAAGTAATATAGTCTATTGTGGGCTGGTCTACTTCTCTGGGGATCTGTTTTCATATCCTCACTTTGCCATGGAAACTCCTAGGCGGTCTTGGGAAACCGTACACTCTCAGAGGAAGATCATGGCAAACCGTTATAAACAAATGTTACTGAGAAAACCCTGTGATCGGTTCACCTTAGGGTTCTCCTAGATTTGAAAGACACACTACAGCAACCCATAGATTTAGAGAAGTGGCAGAGCTCTCTGAAATATCCCATGTTTCTCAGCTGCAGTAGGAGCCACACCCAGACCACAATATGTATCACTGTCTGCTGGTAGTGTTTTTATAAGAACCCATATGTTGGGCAGAATCAAACAGACAGGTGGGAGAATATAGACAACCTGGAACAAAGAGCCATTGAAATAAGAGATGGATGAAGAAGACAAGGTTCCCATCTGCATTATATGGCAGTGTAGATAGGGATAGGAAGATGCTGCAGTAGTAATGCCAGTGAGGCAGCATATTATTTTCTATAGAAAGGGGAACATAGAATAACCACTTCACCCACTTTTCATTGGTTTCATAATACCATGGACTCCAAGGGAGTGGGTATAGGTTGATATATTATGAAATCAGCATTCATAATCCAGGAACACTGCTTGGCCTCAGACTGCACAAGAAAAAAGAATATAAAGTGAATGCAACTAATCCTCTGTATCCATGCATTCTCCACCCATGGATTCAACCATTCATGGTTTGAAAACACACACACACACACAAGGATAAAGCTTGATTTTGCTAACACATCAACACACAAATACACTGCAAGACCTCATTTGATTGTGGCTTTGTATGTATTAGAATTTCAGCATCCATGGATTTTGGTATCCACACTGGTTCCTTGAATTGAACTCCAGTGGATACTATGCTCCCCTATAAATCCATATAAATAAAAAAGTCAGTTAGTTCATTACCTCAAATCTCCCAAAATACTTCACCAATTGTTTGGAAATGTTGACACAATGTAGCATCCGAACAGGCAAATGTTTTCAATGTTTTCACATTCCTGCTATTATATAGATGTCACACCTGTGTGACAGGTAAAAATATGTTTTGCTTCAAAAACAGTGCCATCTGCTGGACGTTTAAGAAACACACACTATACAATTACACAATTCTATTTCAATCTTTCCAAATGCTTTGCTACGTTGAATTTTCATACACTAGAGAGGTTTGGAGAGAATGCATAATGATTTATATGAGTTGTAGGTACTGGGATGTATAGTTCACCTACAATCAATGAGCACTTTGAAATTGGACCAAACTTGGCACACAGAGCCCCATGATGAGCAAATAATACTGGAGTTCTTTGCAGAAAGTTCACCTTGATTTGGGGGAGTTGCAGTTCACCTACATCCAGAAAGCACTGTGAACCCAAACACTGATGAATTTGGACCAAACTTGGGCACACATGCCTGATATGCCAAAATTTGGTTTGGGGGAAACAGACTTTTCTTTCTGCGAGTTGTAGTTCGCCCACAACCAGGGAAACTGGGACCTCCATATAGTTTCATTTTGATTTAATTGCATTGGAATTCTCCAGTGTCCAGGATATCATTATGCCAAGAGATCACACTGTAGAACTGAGTCAGTTCGAAACCACTCTCACAATCCTGACTCAAGGCTGTGAGGTTGTAGAAGTTGCAGTTTTTTGCATCACTCTTTGGCAGAGATGGCTAAAGACCTTGGCGAACTACAACAGCTTCTATGACTTCACACCTTTGAGTTGGGGTGGTGTCAAAGCTGCACCCGTTCTCCAGACAGAGAGCTGAAGGAGGCGGCAGCAGTGACTCATCCGCTTCCCGCATAGTACTCTCCGGGGAGCTGTGATGACAACAGGGGAAGGCCGGCGGTGGTGACTCCCAGGACCAGTAGGAACCCAGCCAGTGGCCTCATAGCAGAGCAGAGGTGAAAGAAGGGCTGTGGGGAGGTAGAAGAAGCAGCAGTGGTGGAAATGAAAGCAATGGGCAGCGGAGTCTGATGGTGTGGAAAGAGCGGGCACTCCTGCTGCTCCAAGTAGCCTCCCACCCTTCCTGTCAGTTTTTAATGGCTAGAGACCCAGGAGCCAGGACTTCCTGGATGAAACACCCTCACTGAGGCTCCAAGCTATTTGAACTTCGATTCCCTGAATTCAATCACACTACTCCAAAGAAAAGCAGGAGGCATCTCAAAGGTTGAACGCCACATAGAGAATTTATTTATTTATATTCCTCTTAAGCTTTTCTTCTGGGCCCTTCCACACAGCAATATAACCCAAAATATCAAGGCAGATAATCCACAATATCTGCTTTGAACTGGATTATCTGAGGGCACACTACCATATAATCCAGTTCAATGTGGATTTTATACAGCTGTGTGGAAGGCACCCCAGAATATCAAGGCAGAAAATCCCACAATATCTGTTTTGACCTGGGCTTTCTGAGTCTACATTGCCATATGTAACGGACTGGCTTGCCTACCTTAAAGGGTTGGTGTAAAAGGCAGAACCCAGGCCTGGCTTGCTAAATCTAAGGAGAGCTGAGGGAAGGAGCAAACAAGCAGCTTCAGAGCCAGGAGTGCAGTCTGATTGGCTGATGAAATTGGAGGGAAAAACTGAGCAACTGGAGATGGGTAGAGTCAAAAGGGGAGAGAAGAAGCTGAGGCAGCCATTTTAGGGCAGTTAGGAGTTTGGTGGGGAAGAAGACAGTCAAAAGTTTTGAAGGGGGGAAGGAAGGGAGGAAGGAAGGAAGGAAGGAAGGAAGGAAGGAAGGAAGGAAGGAAGGGTGGGTGGGTGGGTTTGGGAACTGTTTGTGGTTTAAAGTTACCTCTTTGAGGATAATAGTTAATAGGCCTCTATAGTGATTAGAGTGCTGTGTGAGGAAGAGAGAACCAAAAGGTTTTTAAAGATCCTGTTTGGATTTTCTATGTGTGGAACTTTGTTTTTAGACATTCAAAATATAAGTACCATTCTCTGTAAGAAGTATAGCCTGACAAGTTATTTGAAACCATTATGCATATTGACTGTTCAAAATAAACAGCATATTCCTGTTTCATTTCAACTGAAGTCTTCTTGTGATTTTTTGAACATTCCAATTGAAGGAGGTGGCTTGTTAAAATAATAAATTGGTGGCAGCAGTAGAAAGCTTTAATAAATAATAGGAGGCAGCAAAGGCAAAATATAAAACACAGTGGAAACTTCCCACTGTCTGTGTGAGGGTGTGTGTGCTTTGATACTCTCACGGTCTTGCCTTGGGCCAGACCTTGTAATTTGTCCTTTGTTCTCCATCTTGTGTGTGGTTATTATAATTGGTGGCAGTGCTGGCCTGTCATCATCCCCTTTAGTTGCACCATATATCCCAGTTCAAACAGATATTTTGGGTTTATCTGCCTTGATATTCTGGGTAATATGGCTGTGTGAAAGGGCAGAGTCCACACTGTCATATATCATAGTTCAAAGATTATCTGCCTTGATAACCGAGGTTGAAGATGTCCTCATTCCTCACATTTCTGTGAGTCCAAAGGATATGCCATTTCAATTTAAGAGTTTGCAATTCCCAATTTGATTGGTGTTTGCAGTCACCATCCACAAAGCTCAGAGCCAATCTTTACAATTCTGCGGTTCAGATCTAGACACAGATTGCTTCTCTCATGGACAACTATATGTTTTGTATTCTAGAGTTGGCAAACCAGACAACCTCTATATCTGTGCAAACAATGGCACAAAAAAATGTACACAAACAAGCATTGTGAAATGTACACAAACAAGCATTTTTCTTTTCTTTCTTTTTGTTTAACCAGATGGCCACAGCAATGTGTGGCGGGAACCGCTAGTACAGTGTTTCTCAACCTGGGAGTCGGGACCCATGGGGGGGGGGGTCACAAGGGGGTTTCAGAGGGGTCACTGAAGACCATCAAAAAACACATATTTCTGATGGTCTTAGGAACCCCTTTGGCATAGTTGTTTGCGTTGACAGTGCTCTCCGAATGTAGGTGAACTGCATCCCTAAATCACTATCAATTCATCCCAAATCCCTCCATTATTTTTTTGGGTTATGGGGGTTCTGTGTGAGAAGTTTGGCCCAATTCTATCATTGGTGGTGTTCAGAGGGCTCTTTGATTGTAGGTGAACTATAAATTACAGCAACTACAACTCCCAAAAGTCAAGGTCTACTTTCCCCAAGCTCCACCAGTGGTTCACATTCGGGCATATTGAGTACTCATGTCAAGTTTGGTCCAGATCCATCATTGTTTGAGTCCACAGTGCTCTCTGGATGTAGGTGAACTACAACTCCCAAACTCACGGTCAATGCCCACTACACCCTTTCAGTATTTTCTGTTGGCCATGGGAGTGCTGTGTGCCAAGTTTTGATCAATTTCATCGTTAGTTCAGATTGCTCTTTGATTGTAGGTGAACTCTAAATCTCAGTAACTACAACTCCCAAAAGTCAAGGTCTATTTTCCCCAAGTCGTATTCACACTTGGGCATATTGAGTATTCATGCCAAGTTGGTCCAGGTCCATCATTGTTAGAGTCCACAGTGCTCTCTGGATGTAGGTGAACTACAACTCCCAAATGACAAAATGACTCCCCCTTCCCCGATCGCATCAGTATTCAGATTTGGGCATATTGGGTATTTGTGTCAAATTTGGTCCGATACATGTAGGATGAAAAAATACGTCCTACATATCAGGTATTTACATGACAGGAGCAAAATGATGGTTATGAAGTAGCAACGAAAATAATGTTATGTTTGGGGGTCACCACAACATGCAGAACTGTATTAAGGGGTCGCGGCATTAGGAAGGTTGAGAACCACTGAGCTAGTAAGTAAAATAAAGTAGTTGATTAATAATTTTAAATTTGTTAAGAAAGTCTAAAAAATTCCTTTCATCAGAACAAATTTTGCTTCTGGTTCTCAGATTTCTTTCCCGCAAACACCAATTCAGATGTGGGTATCTTTTCTATGCTTGCTTTTTCAGCTATGAATTAAAGACATTCATTCAGCTTCACTACAATCTCCTTATCTCCCCTAAGTAATTCTTTCTTTGTTGTATCCTTTATAGACTCCTGGCAATTCTTCTGTGTTAGTGCATTTCCCCCATGTTTTCTGGTTCTGCACAAGCCTTTCATTTCTTGCTTGCCAGTACCTCCCAAGAATTTTGGAGACAGATAACCTTCTTGATTTCCCTTTCAACTTGTTTATTGACCTACTCATTACATGAGCAGTTTCCTCTTTCAAAAACAAACGTGTTGGTGTAATTCTCCATTCAGTTGCTTCCGACTTGTCGTAACCTTATGGACCAGCCCACGCCAGAGCTACCTGTTGGCAGTCACCACTCCCATCTCCTTCAGAGTCAAGCCAGTCACTTCAAACATGATTGCATTCAAATTTCTAATTGAGCATCGAGATCAGCTTATGAGGCATTTAGGGAGTCCTACGAGCATGCTATCACCGAGGCAAAGCGAGTATATTATGCTTCTTTGATAGCATCTGCGAGCTCATGCCCAGCAAAATTGTTCAAAATAATTCAATCTCTAATGACGGTTCCTACCATCCCAAAAAGTGGTGATCAGGCCCCTTCAGCCGAGGTTTTTCAGAGCTACTTTGCAGACAAGATCTCGCTACTTCGCCGGGACCTCCCCGCTACAATTGATACAGTGAGAGAACTTGAGACCCCGTGGCCACTTGCTGGGCCCATCCTCGACCGGTTCATCCCGCTGGATGCAGGGGCTGTCGATAGGCTCATAGCTGCAGCCAGACCGACCACTTGCTCCCTCGATCCGTGTCCCTCTTGGCTGGTGAAATTCTGCTTGGAGGGATTACGCGACCCTCTGTTGAAGATTATAAACAGCTCCTTTGAGCAAGGAGTTTTTCCAGAGGGTTTAAAAGAGGCGGTGGTCTCCCCCTGCTGAAGAAACCAGATTTAGATCCTTCGGTTCCCTCCAGTTACTGCCCAGTTTCGAATCTCTCGTTCCTGGGCAAGGTGATTGAGAGGGCAGCAGCGGAGCAGTTGCAGCAATTCCTAGATGACACAGCCGGACTAGATCCCTTCCAGTCTGGCTTCCGTGCGGGGCACGGGACAGAGACTGTGCTGGTCTCCATCACGGATCACCTTCGATGCCAGCTTGACCAGGGCGGGTCAGCGCTGCTTGTGTTATTGGATCTCACAGCAGCATTTGTCACAGTCGACCACAATCTTTTGACCCATCGCCTTGCTGTTGCTGGAGTCAGGGGGGCAGCTTTAAACTGGCTGTCCTCCTTTCTTCACAACCGTGGACAGCGAGTGGAGAGGGGAGGCCTGGTCTCTGAGAGGTCCCCTCTACCTTGTGGGGTTCCTCAGGGGGCCATTCTCTCCCCTCTGTTATTTAACATCTATATGCGACCACTTGCTCAGCTGGTTCGAGGTTTTGGGCTTGAGTGTTATCAGTATGCCGATGACACTCAGCTGGTGCTGAAGATGGAAGGCCGACCGGACTCTGTACCCGATTGTTTCCATCAGTGCCTCGAGGCTTTTAAATTTTGTTAGATTTTAGCTATTCTTGTAAGCCACTCCGAGCCCCAGGGGAGTGGTGGCATATAAGTTTAAATAATAAATAAATAAATAAATATTTCAATATTTCCTACCTCAGTTTTTTTATCATTCCTTTCTGTGGAACTGATCATATTTGTTAAGTAATCAGGATACAAATATTTTATTACTGTGAATATTGAAATTACAATAATATTTTCTATCCCTGAGAATTGTGACAGACAGAAAACTACTACTACCAGTTGTAGTTTTGTCTGGCTTTGAAGCTGTGAAAGAAGGACTGATTGATCATTCGGAAGACTTCTCAGAGCGGCCACAGACTCCATATATTGCAGCTATATCAAGAGGAATGGGTAAGTTGTGAAGAGCTGTACTACATCTTTCTCCAGAGAAACAATATGAGAACAAATGATCCTTTGAGGAAAATTGTTATCGGTTGGAAATTACACTCATGCTGGATCTACACTACCATATATCCAGATTATCAAAGCAGGTAATCCACATTATATGCTTTAAATTGGATTACATGCGTCTACACTGCCATATAATCCAGTAGAGATGTGAATGCTGGATTGAAGGATCAAATGAAAATCATTTGATAAAAAAGTTATCTTAAAATTTGTGATTGGCTGAAAAACACGTTGCTACGGAGGACGATACATCCCTACAGTCAAATAATT
Source organism: Anolis sagrei (assembly GCF_037176765.1). Lineage (NCBI taxonomy): Eukaryota > Metazoa > Chordata > Lepidosauria > Squamata > Anolidae > Anolis > Anolis sagrei. Next base: position 264,211,489 of record NC_090023.1, on the reverse strand, counting down.
CACAAGAGTTGGTTGTGATAAAATGGTGCGGCCTGCTCTCATCTTCATTTTATAATCCCAAAACAGTTGATGAAATATATAACCAGATGGAGCCACAGACACACAGGTGGCTAAATGGAAGCATGAGTCGACAGCAACGACCTGCAAGGGAAACGAGGTTCAAAAGGGCAAACTTAAAGGCACCAGGAGGGTGAGGGGAGATGATGACGAGAAACCTCTTTGTGAGCATTTTCTTATATCTGCATCTGCATTTAGGTGTTGCAATGCATCTCTGAGGTTCAATAAGAAAAAGAAAGAAAGAAAAAACTTCAAGCCTTTCAGGACGCCAGGGAACCATTTACTGAGCTTGAGGGTGCATCCAGACAGCCACTTTATTGAGGAAACTCCCGCAATAAAAAGGGGGATGTACAGACAACACCCTGGACAAACACGAATTAATCTGCTACAAACCAGGAAAAACCACTATCAAATTAATTCACCACAAACTAGGGTTTTCCTGGTTTGTGGCAAATTAATTTGATAATGGGTTTATTCTGTGTCTTCCTGGAAGGCGCGGGATAAACCCACTACTTCTGGTGTCTGGACTGCAGTCCAGATAGTCTTCCCACAGTTTTCTGGACTAAAGTAGCCTGGAAAACTGTGGGAATAACAACCCCCTCCCTAAAAACCCTACAAAGCTCTAAAAAGAAAAGTACTTTCCCAGTCTCCATTGGAGAACTGTCAATCCCCCCCCCCCCCTTTCTTCTGGCATATCATTTCTATGTATTAGGAGAGCTGTGGCAGCTCTTCAATGGAGGCCGGCAAGCACTTATTTTTAAAAAGGGCGTTTTAGGGCTTTTGGGGAGGGGGTTACAGTGTCCTGGCGTTCTCCCGGGAAGTCCCGGAAGAACATCTGGACACCCGCTCCAGAAAGCAGGTGCTTTCTGGAGTGTGTGAAGATGGCCCTTGGGAACATTCACATTTTTAAAATGTGGATGCTCCTGGGATAATGGCTGTCTGGAAGAGTCCTGAGAGTACCGTGCTCAGACTTTCCTTCAGGTTCCACGATTTTCCCCCACTACCTTTTCCCAAATTAAGAGGCTATCTGGAAGGACTCTCAGTGGAGTTGCTTAAGGATGTTGCTGACTGGTGCCAGTTCAATCCAGACTACATTTTTGGATTAGTTTTGTGTCTCATTTGTTGGCTATCTGTGTTGCATATGGGATGCAAGACTGGAGAGAGAATGAGGATTTGTAATATGGTAGGAAACCAAAACTTTTTGCCCCTAGCCCCTGCTTCTGTCTTCAGGGTGGTGATTGTGGTGCTCATATTTGATAGACTCTCAGCTCCTCAAAGGCTGGCGGCAAAACAATCTGGGTTGGGGATGGGGTTGAGATTTTGAATAACTGGATAATGGAGGGTTGACTTGTATTTGGGGTAGTAAGTTAGCCATATTTTAGCTGAATTTTGTAAATAAGAATTGCATATTGATTTGTGCAATTTATTTTGCACAAGTCCATGCCTAAATTCTGCCATCTCTAATTTGATTGCCCCCAACCATAGAATCATAGAATCATAGAATCAAAGAGTTGGAAGAGACCTCATGGGCCATCCAGTCCAACCCCCTGCCAAGAAGCAGGAATATTGCATTCAAATCACCCCCGACAAATGGCCATCCAACCTCTGCTTAAAAGCTTCCAAAGAAGGAGCCTCTACCACACTCCGGGGCAGAGAGTTCCACTGCTGAACGGCTCTCACAGTCAGGAAGTTCTTCCTAATGTTCAGATGGAATCTCCTCTCTTGTAGTTTGAAGCCATTGTTCCGCGTCCTAGTCTCCAAGGAAGCAGAAAACAAGCTTGCTCCCTCCTCCTGTGGCTTCCTCTCACATATTTATACATGGCTATCATATCTCCTCTCAGCCTTCTCTTCTTCAGGCTAAACATGCCCAGTTCCCTAAGCCGCTCCTCATAGGGCTTATTCTCCAGACCCTTGATCATTTTAGTCGCCCTCCTCTGGACACATTCCAGCTTGTCAATATCTCTCTTGAATTGTGGTGCCCAGAATTGGACACAATATTCCAGATGTGGTCTAACCAAAGCAGAATAGAGGGGTAGCATTACTTCCTTAGATCTAGACACTATGCTCCTATTGATGCAGGCCAAAATCCCATTGGCTTTTTTTGCCGCCACATCACATTGTTGGCTCATGTTTAACTTGTTGTCCACGAGGACTCCAAGATCTTTTTCACACGTACTGCTCTCGAGCCAGGCATCCCCCATTCTGTATCTTTGCATTTCATTTTTCCTGCCAAAGTGGAGTATCTTGCATTTGTCACTGTTGAACTTCATTTTGTTAGTTTTGGCCCATCTCTCTAATCTGTCAAGATCGTTTTGAATTCTGCTCCTGTCCTCTGGACTATTGGCTATCCCTCCCAATTTGGTGTCGTCTGCAAACTTGATGATCATGCCTTCTAGCCCTTCATCTAAGTCATTAATAAAGATGTTGAACAGGACCGGGCCCAGGACGGAACCCTGAGGCACTCCACTTGTCACTTCTTTCCAAGATGAAGAGGAAGCATTAGTGAGCACTCTCTGTGTTCGTCCACTTAACCAATTACAGATCCACCTCACCGTAGTTTTGCCTAGCCCACATTGGACTAGTTTCCTTGCCAGAAGGTCATGGGGGACCTTGTCGAAGGCCTTACTGAAATCCAGGTACGCTACATCCACAACCCTGGCCTTACAATCTATTTTGCACAAGTTCATACCTAGCCCCTGCTATCTCTATTTTGATTGTCCACTGTAGCCTTGGGTTTGGATATTGAGATTGGTTTTGTTTTATTGTAATGTCGTTTATAGTCTACTGTTTAATTATTTGGTCAGCTGTTGTATGTTGCCCCATGTTTTTAAATGTGGTTTGGTTAGCTCTGTGACTATGGGACTTGGTCTGATTGTAAGCTGCCATGAGTCCCTTTGGGGAGATGGTGGCGGGATATAGAAATAAAGTTATTATAATATTATTATTATTCCTTCCACACCCAGGTGTTGGACTTTCAAATGGACATACCTGGGAACAGCAGAGGCTGTTTGGCCTAGTTACACTGCGGAAAATTGGAGTAGGGAAAAAAAGCATGGAGGGCCAAATAGAAGAGGAATCCCAACAGCTTGTAGAGGTTTTCGCACGTGAAAAAGGTACGTATCAACCTTCATAAGTTTGTGTGTAGTCAGCACTGGTCTTTGATGTGAATTTTGTCATATTTTTGTTGATCTCAAATATAAACATAAGTGGACAGAAATCCCAAGAGTTCTTTCTCTAAAGAAAAATCTAATTGAGACTATTAAGTGGTTGACTGATATTGACTGATATTAACTGAACTTGATTTGCAGGGCAGCCATTTGATCCTGCATTGCTGCATTGCTCAATCTCCAATGTAATATGTGCCATATCTTTTGGATACCGTTTCCCACTTGAAGATGAAACCTTCAAGGAACTGATTGATGCCATGACATTTACCTTAAAATTTGCAGGAAGTCTTTTTTATGTGGTAAGGAGCATTTTGAAAACAATTGCAATAATGTTTTGAGTGTTGGATTTTGTCATGGCAAAATGAAGTAAATTCTGCAGAGGTAAATCCTCACAGTTTACATTAGGAAAGTAAATATTTGACCATTCCATTCTCATGTATGAGGATGAATGCTTTCTGAAGTTTTCTCTCAGTTGATGGAGAAAACAAAGGCTGGAGTCCTTTTGGAGAGTTTCTTCATTGTAAGTGGACTTAGGTTTGTAGGAATTTAAATGGAGAAGGCCTATTGAATGCATGGGCAAACTTTGGCCCTCCAGGTATTTTGGACTTCAACTCCCAGAAATGTGAGCCAGGTTACTGGCCTTTAGGAATTGTGGGAGTTGAAGTCCAAAACACCTGGAGAACTGAAGTTTGCCCATGCATGGTCTATCATGTCTGCATCCAATATCGGTCTGCTACTATCAACCAGAGTCAACAAAGTGATTGACGGAGGAGGAGATTGATGCAGCATAGAACATAAGGTATATGCATTGGAATTGAGACACCATCTAATTGTTGTTGAGCATTGAGCACTCTCGTTTCCTGTTTTGCAATCTCATGATTTGGTTTTATCTTATCACCTCTCTTATATCAAGTTACTTAACGTAACGAGTTACTCATGGCTGGTGCAATATTTTTGCAGTTACCACACTAAACCTGCACATCCCAAAGAATTTTGGAAAATTAGCACAGTAATACACATTGTTTTGTGTACAAACATTATTGGGGTTTGTACAATTTTTCACAAAAAGAGCACCTACTGCAGATATCATAGGCAGCCTTGTCTAACGTAGAATGACAGGGCTACATTACTGACATGATATGAAACCATGGTAGAGAACAACAGTCTGTTAGGTCTAAATGGCTTCTAGGGAGAGTTAAATTTGATTGAGGATCAATTTATTTGTCTTTTTTACATGGTGTCTTTGGGGCCATCTAATCAACTGAACCACTCTGAGAACAGGTAAACTGGGAATGAAGATGGCCTCTGCCTTGCTTCCCTCTAACTGACCTTAACAGTGCCTGGAGGACACCAAAATGTTATCTGATAATCCTCAGCACATGGAATGGTGGCATCCAGCACACCGGGACTGGAGAAAGGAGAGTACAAAGGGATTCATCTTCCCTTCCCTGCCTGGCATGCCGGAGATCACCATTCAAGCCACTGAGGAGTGTTTGATGCAATTTCAGCTACTCTGATATTTGTATTGTTAAAGGCTTTCATGGCCAGAATCATAGGGTTGCTGTGAATTTTTCAGACTGTATGGCCATGTTCCAGTAATATTCCCTCCTGATGTTTCACCTAGATCTGTGGACAGCATCTTCAGACCTCTGAAAGTGCTAGCCACAGATGCAGGTGAAACATCAGGAGAGAATGCTCCTGAAACATGGCCATACAGCATGGAGCAAACCTATTCTGATATTTGTTGGAAAACAAACTTTGCCAAGAATACAAAGTCCAACAAATTTCTAACTTGCCTTGCAGACAATTTTATTGTCCAGATGGTAGAGGAGTCAATAAGGGGATCAGCTATTCTGGATCTGATCCTAAACAACACCGAGGATCTGTTTAATGGAGTGGAACTGCTGAGATCCTTATGTGGGAGTGACCATGTGTTTGTGGAGTTTGTGATACAAAAAAAGGGGGAAACTAAAAGAAGTCAAATATGCATTCTAGACTGTAGAAGAGCTGACTCCGGGAAATGTAAGGAAATACTGAGTGTAATTCCATGGACAGGAATATTAAAAAGAGAAGAGAGTTAATGAATGATGGGAGTTTCTTAAAAGTGAGATACTGAAGGCACAATTACAAACAGTGTGAGCAAGGAGGAAAAAAAATAAGAGAAGTGGCTAACAAACAAACAAAGGAGAATTATATTTTCACTCAGTTCTTTTTATTGCATCAGTTCTTTTTATTGCAATTTCCAGTGTGAGAGGGTATATCAGATTACAGAAAAACATTTAGACATACAAACATACAGATTCTATGCAACTACATTGGATTTACAATTACATGACTAACAAGCAAACTAATAAAGGAGAATTATATTTTCACTCACTATTCACACACATGTACATGCATTCATCATCATGCATCAAAATATTACCATATCCTTTCTGCCTCCTTGGAGAAGCACCTGTTAGGCCAGACCCTGCTTTCCTGCAGCCTGCCAACACACAGTTCCAAAACTTCCATAATGCCATAACTTCAAAACTCCTCTTTCCCTAAGAAAAATGCCAAGGCCCAGATCTCTGTTTTCCATACAGCAGAACCTGATTCCCTGCACAAAATCTAAGACTCCAAAACTGCACTTCTTTCTCTTCCCTTGAGAAAGAAGCCCTAAAGTGTCCAGAATCATGCTTTCCTACAACATATCTGACACTCTCTGAATACACCATCTCTCTCCTTCTGATGGAGCAGAGTATGGTGGGTGAACCAGACTCCTCACGTCTGTCACAATTTGAGCATTATTAGATTGAGCCTTTTATAGGAATATTCTGCTGATAGTCTCAAAGTTGTAAATGAATGATAGATGTCCTCTATCCTGGCTCCATCTTTGTTTCCTGGCCACATGTTGATTCTTCTGGATTGGTGTTGACAAACATAAGTCTTGTGTTGACTTCTTTTTTAACATTGTAAACATGTATCTTATCATTGTACAGTTCTTATCACAGTTTACTTTTCAGTTCTTATTAGCAACTTTTAATTACAGTTCCAGCAAGCAGGTAGTCAGACATTGCAGGCCTTAATATTATACTGGTGTCTCCAAGATTATTAACTCCATCCATACATCCTTCCATTCTTCCATTCATTCCCACACATCATATTAAATTCACATTTATCAAATCTGCATGTAGAATTTCTTATTACAAGTCTTCTCCCAAAAGATTGGTGTTCAACCTGAAGAATATGGAGTGTATTAGGTAACTGGGGAAATGCATTGCCTGACTTACCAGGCGATGTCTGTTGTGGCGGGGGGGGGGGGGGTGGGGTGCTCTCCCGCCAGCCATGTTGGTTGCAGGGGGCTTCTTCTTCCCAGAAGCCCCCTGCATGGGGGAAGTTTTCCCACTGGTTGTAGTACCGCAGTCCCAGCGAGGAAAGGGGCGGTAGTGGCATCAGCGGTCATTGGTGGTAGCGGTTAGTGGGCAGCAGGCCTAATTGTGGTGCGGGGGTGGGTGGGTGTGGGTTTCACCTTCCTGATGGCGGGAGCTCAGGCCTGCAGCTGCCCCCTCCTTCCTTTCTTGGCATTCCCTTCCTTGGTGGCAACAGGCCCAGCTAGGCCTGTGTTGCAGCAACAAGCCACGTACCTTTTACAGGCTGCCTCTTCTCAGGCCGGCCTGTCTTGCTTTCCTGGGCCTTTTGGCTGCTCTCCTTTCCCTTTTGGTTGCTGGCGGGAGGTGTGTCGTACATCCACATGCAAATGCAACCCAAAATAGATAAAGAATTGTCAGGGCTGAAAAATCAGGAAGTAATCCAAATAAAAGATGACATAGTGGTCCAAAAAGTATTGGAAAATGCCATTAACAAAATGCTGGAACATGGTAGAAGCATTACATAAAACAAACAGCATTACAGTATATTCAAAATGGCCATATTGGGTTTGAAATGCCATTTTCCATTCATCTCCTGCCATAATCATCACAAGATTATGAGATCCTCTTAAAGCTAGTCCAAAATACAAAGTGTGTGGTCTGAGGTTCATTGCATGAGGGTCACCAATACGATTACTGGCTGTAGCAACAACACAACAATTGGTTCCAGCAAAGAACTATTGTGCTGCTTCTGAAAAGTCCTTACAGCTGTGAGATCCTCTTTTGAACCAGGTGATTGGACCTTTACAACTGTATGGCATAAACCCTAAGCTGAAGCTGGGTGGGGAGAGTTAATTCTTGCTCTTTTGTCTGAAGAGCCTCATCCTGCCCAGACTCAGATGCCTCTATTCCTGGAGGGTCATGCTCCTGCTCAACAGTAGCAGTCTCTACAGTGCCAGGCTACCTATCCACCATGAGCTGAGATTCTACTGCTGGGAGGAAACTCTCATCCCCATCATCCTTATCTTGCCTGAAAGTCCTGACAAGATGTAGTCCAGGAATACTTGGCTAATTTTCAGAGGCCAGATGAACTACATCCAAGAGTATTGCAGGAGCTAGCAGAAGTAATTTTATAACCAACGCCAATAATCTTTGAGAATTCTTGGAGGACAGGAGAAGTCCCATCAGACTGGAGAAGGGCAAATGTTGTCCTTATCTTCAAGAAGGGAAAAACAGGACACAAAAAATTACTGTCTCCATTTCTTGTTTACAGCCAATAAATGTTCTTATCCTAAAGCAACTTGTGTGTGTCAAAGCTGCTTTAGCTGATTGACTGTGTTTCCTTGACTCTGCCCTACTAATGGTAAGTCTTTGCTTATTTCTTTGTTGTAGCTCTATGAAATGTTTCCATGGCTCATGAAGCATCTTTCAGGGCCTCACAAAGAGGCATTTCGTGCTACAAAGATGCTGCTTTCATTAGCAAAGAAAGAAATAGAAAAACATAAAGAGCAAATGTCCTTTCAGGAGCCACGGGATTTTATTGATTTCTACCTGCTTGAAATAGAGAAAGTAAGTATCTGCTATGTATCCAATTATACCAATCCAAGAAATGCAATGGTACTTTGGTATCCTCTATGGTAAGATTACAGGATCCCCATGGATACCAAAATCTGTGAATGCCCAAATTCCATTCTGTATCTATATAAATAAAAATGGCAACACCATTTGGGGTCCCAACCCATAGTTTGAGAAACTCTAATATAGATGATGTTGTTCATCTGGAGCAGATAAAAAGGTACACCCCCCCCCCCCACACACACACATACATACATACACGGTCTATGTCAATGAGCAGAAATTAAAAGCAGGTATAAAAAGACTGGCTTTCAGATGTATGTGCTAGGCCTGGGTAACAACGGAAAAATTTGTTTCTAAAATCGATTCGTTTTTTGGGGGTTTTTGCGTTTCGATATTTAAAAGAATTCCGAAATTTTTCTTTTAAAAAGTTCGATATTTACGAAATTTCGTAAATGTTAAAAAAATTACAAAACATTAACGAAACAAATACGAAACAATAACGAATCGATTCGTTAATGGCAGACGCGACCGCGCAATACGCTAAAAAACCTCCAAATGGGACAGGGGGAACTTCTGAAGCTTCCCTCTCCCTCTGTTGTTGACTGTTGGTGTGATATTATAATTTTTTTTCACTAATTAAACAAAAAACAACTATAAAACTTGTCCCAGACATGCGGAAATAATAATGAAACGACCTCAAACCGATAACGAAACGAATACATAATGAATCCGAAGCACTTACGAAACGAATTTAAAAATTCGTTTCGTTTTTAAGTTGCTCCAGAATGGTTCGTTATCGCTTCGTTATAAAAAATAACGAATTTTTAACGAATTACGAATTAACGAAACGAAACCGCCCAGCCCTAGTATGTGCCTCTAATAAGGATGTCACAAAGGGATAACCCCCTGCTAAGGGAAAGCCTCAGTACTAAGGCATTCCCACTACATCCAAGACCAGAGACACAGCAGAGCTGCATAGTATAGACATATTTTCTGGATCAGCACCTCAGTCCTGCCAATAAATTCTTGGCTGGAGTCCTGCTGTTGAAACAGCACCCAAATTCACACACTTACGAAATCTGTTTCACCTGTAGAATAATATAGTGCTTCCATGCCTTAGTGTTCCTTGCCTTTGAAAACCCTTCAAAATACATGAGGTTGCAATAAATCAATAGGCAACATGAAGGCACATGTACACACATATAAAGACAGTCTTGAAAAGAAGCTTTGTAGTCAACCATTAGTCATATTTCATATTTCATACTGTCAACATCAGAGGAAGAATGATCCTACCTCTACATACGATGAAGAGAACCTGGCTCAGAATATTCATGACTTCTTTATTGCTGGAACAGAAACGACTGCCACTTCTCTGAAATGGGCAATCCTCCTTTTGGCAAATCATCCAGATATTCAAGGTAAGAGAGAACACTGTGCAGCAAGAAGAACCTGCTGTGTCAGCAGTAACTTTTAAACAATCTGCTCAATCAAAGAAGAAAGAAAATCAGATCTAGCTTCTATTCTTTCTTTGAATGTGGTAGACATTTACAATTGGTCCACACAGTTTACAGAAAACCTACGTACACTTTATTTATCTTGTCAGAAGCGAATATAGTTAAATACTTGGCATTATACTAAATGCCCTTTGATGAGAAGCTGGCCACTTGGAGTGCACTTTATTTGTTTATCTTGTCAGAAGTGAATTGAGAATACAGTTATAATGTATAGGAAAACCACAAACAGAGTTAAAAACTTGGAATAATACTAAATGTCCTTTGACCAGAAGCTGGCTACTTGGAGTGCCTCTGGTGTCACTGTGAGAAGGTCCTCCATTGTGCATATGGCAAGGCTCAGGCTGCAATTAGTAGGTGGTCTGTGATTTGCTCTTCTCCACACTTGCATGCCATGGACTCCACTTCATGGCTCCATTTCTCAAGGTTGGCTCTGCATCTCATGGCCCCGGGGCAGTCTGTTCAGTGCCTTCCAAGTTGCCCAGTCTTCTGTGTGCCCAAATGGGAATTTCTCATCAGGTATCAGCCACTGATTGAGCTTTTAACCTGCCACTTTTGGTCCCTTGCTTGCTGAGATGTTCCTGTGAGTATCTCTGTAGATCTTAGGAAGCTATTTCTTGATTTAAAGCATTGGCTTGCTGGCCGATATCCGAACACAGGGTCAGAGATCATGTCAAAGCCTTGGTCTTCTCATTACAGGCTGCTACTTCCTGATGGATGTCAGGTGGTGCAATACCGGCTAAAAAGTAAAATTTCTCCAGTGGTGTAGGGCATAGACATCCTGTGATAATGTGGCAGGTCTCATTAAGAGCCACATCCACTGTTTTAACGTGGTGAGATGTATTCCACATTGGGCATGAGTGTTCAGCAGCAGAGTGGAATATGTACACTAATAGATACCTAACTCCAACCATCACCCTGGTAAAAAAAAAGAAGCACAATTAAAGTCCCGGTAGACCCCACAATCTGTATCTGCGAACCCTACACTCTTCAAGTTGAACTGAACCACCTAAACTGGTCTCTACAGACCAATGGATACTTCAGTACAGACATTGGAAGAGCTGTGAGATTGAGAACAAGCCATGAGAGTAAAGACAAAGATCCACCCAGAGGAAAAGTGTTCTTACCATATATCAAGGGAACCACTGACTGCATAGGGAAGCTGATGTAAACAATCTACAGACCCACCAAAATATCCAACAAATGCTCCTTTCAGCAAAGTATAAGGGAGATCCTCTCACCACTGCAGGAGTGTACAAGTCTACACAGGGACCACCAAACACAGTGCCCAGACACGTATCAATAAACACGAAAAGCACTGTAGACTAATTCAACCAGAGAAGTCACCTGATGAACCAACCTGGACACAGAATATTATTTGAGAATACAGAAATTCTAGACCCCTCTGACAACCATTATGTCAGACTACACAGAGAGATCATTGACATCAACAAGCGTGTGGACAATTTCAACAGAAAGCAGGAAACCTGAAAATGAACAAAATCTGGTATTAAAAAACCAGATAGCAAACAATCAAATTTTAGTTAACACCTCCCAATCAGAGGATGCCTGGCTCAGGCTCAGATTCCCATTGAGCCATGAAAATGGCATGAACTCTTTGGAGGGACATAAATATCATAAACTTATTGTGATTTGGGAGTTGTTATCTATTAAATTATAATAGATAGACCTGTATGAATTTTTCATTGGACATTATTAAAATCCATGAATAATTATTCTGAAATGAACTTTAGTATTCATATTAAAATTTTCATCAATGTCCCCCTTTTTCCACAGATAAAGCTTATAAGGAAATAGAAGATGTTTTGTGCTCCTCTTTCTTCAGCTATCAAGATCTGAAGAAGCTCCCTTATACAAATGCTGTGCTTCATGAGATTCAGCGTTTAAAATATCCCTTCTTATTTGGGGTACCAAGACAAGCGGCCAAAGATGTGAAGATGAGAGGTTTTCTCATCCCTAAGGTAGGGAATGTAGATATGCACTTCTGTATCCCAAGAACAAGGTTGGGAGAGAGAAGATTTTGAGAGATTTACCACATAGATGGAGCCAGCATGCAGTAGTGGTTTGAACAATCGATTTGGTGCTCATTTACATTGATCATTCAGTGTGGATTGAAGGCAACTCAAAAATGTGGTGTCTAAACAGGCATAACAATTGAGACTTCCGGTGGGGCGGCATGGCGGCAGGAGCACCTCTCTGAGGCTCTGCGGAGAGGAACCACGTTTAGCGATCGGGTCGAGCCTGTTGCTCCCCTCCTCAGCCGGATCGAGTGCTGAGGGAACGCGAAACCGGTTAGGACTACCCGACGGCCCTAAAAGCCCTCATCCCCTCAAGGGTGGGGGTAGAAAGGGCCCGGGTCTGAACCGCCGGTAGCGGATCGCTCCGTGGGAAGCGGGGAAACCCGCAGGAACTGCTGTCCTCCCCCACTTAACGAAGAAAATAAAGACAAGAAACATCCCCCTATTAAAAGGGGTAAGTAGCAAGACTTACAGAACCGGAATCTGCTACGGAATAAAGTGAGACAGGAACAAGAATAGAAGAATTTAAACAGGATTATAAGAGGGGCTTTAGCCCCCAGGACCTTGGACATAAAAGCCTCTACGAAGCGGTCTAAGTACCGGGGGAAACTTAGTTTAACTTAATCTATAAGAGGAACTGCCGAATCAGGATGAATTGAACGAGAAAAGAGAATTTGCTAGAAATTTAACCAATTAATTGTTTTATAATACGATCCCCCTAAACTGAGCAAGAGGTAATATCCCCCTCCTTCTTTAATTACCAAGAGAAATCCCTTCCTTTGCAGAACGTAATTTGAAGAAGCCCCTCTTTGGCCCTGCATAGAAAAGGAAAAACAACAATACCGACCTTGGCGCCATGTTGTTTTGTCTACTCCGGAGCTCCTTGTAAACAAAGTAGATTTGAAGTGGAAAGAGAAGTGACGTGGAGAAGGAGGAGCCGACCGGAGGAGGAGAACGGAAGAAGTGTAGCCAGGGCGGAAGCAGTAAGACAGTGACCTTAAGGGAAAGAGGGCGGAAGTGAGCCAAGCAATATACTGGAAGGGCGGAAACGGAATCTCCGCCATCTTGAAGAAGGGCGGAAGAAAGAAAGAGAAAAAGGAGAAGCCGAAAAAAGCGGAAAATTAAAGTTAATCGAGGAAGGAGGGGGAACCAAGAGGAACGAAGAAGAACGGAGAAGGAGAGAAGACAGCGGCTCAACTATTTCAACTACCGGAACACTAGAGAAGACGGCAGGACACCAACGAGGGAAGAAGAGGTGGACGACCGTCAAGGGACCAGCTAAGGGAAGGAGAGGATCAACGTAATATAACAGGAATAACAGAAATAAACAAAAAAAGACATTATTTTACTTATGTCTTTTTTTTGTTTATTTCTGTTATTCCTGGCATTGTGCTGAATAAAGTGCCCTCTTAAGACAGCCTTGGAGGCATCCCATATCACATTTTGGTGCATTCCTGGGGTATTATTTGTCTCTGCATATTTGTTAATCAGATTTCTATATCTAATTATGTCCTCTTCCCTTTTTATTAAATTCTCGTTTAATCTCCATCTTCCTTTTAAGTTTTTTCGATTAAGAGTAATTTCTATGGGTGCATGATCTGAGAGATCTCTTGAAATGAAAGAAAATGAATTGAAGATTAAGCCAGGAAATACAGACATAATTAAAGAAATCGAATTATTACACCAGAAAAAATCCAACATAGAAATAGAGGATCAAGCTAAACAGCTAAAATTTTTAAAACAATATCACTTTGAAAATGCAAATAAATCTGGAAAATGGTTAGCCAAATTAGTCCAAAAAAAGAGACAAGCACAACGAATAATAAAGATAAAGAAAGGAAATGAGGAGGCCACATCGGACAAAGGGATACTGAGAGAATTTAAAGAATACTATGAAAAGCTCTATGCGAATGATGGTGTTCCACTTCCCAATATAGTTGAATATTTAAGTAAATTTAATATATCTAAAATCACAGATACCCAAAGAGAAGAATTGAATAAAGAAATTACAGAGGAGGAGATTGAGGCCGCAATAAGGAAAATGGATGCGAATAAAGCACCAGGCCCAGATGGTTTTACTGCTGGGTACTACAAAACATTCAAGAAAGAACTTATGCCAATGTTAAAAAAGGTAATGAATGGAGTGTTTCAGAACCAGGGAATTCCAGAAACATGGAATCTAGCCGAAATAACAGTTATCCATAAAGAACAATCAGACCAATCAGATGTGCGGAATTATAGACCAATTTCGCTCCTAAATGTGGACTATAAAATCTTTACAAATATTCTGGCCCAAAGATTAAAAAACTTCTTGAGCAACTGGATAGGGGAAGAACAGGCTGGCTTCTTACCTAAAAGAAATATAAAGGATAACATGAGAATTGTGGTAGATATGATTGAATATTTCGAAGCCAACCCCCAAAAGGAAGTGGCCTTCCTCGCAGTTGATGCGGAGAAAGCATTCGACAATTTGAATTGGGACTTTTTTAAGACCCTAATGAAAGAAATGGATTTGGGTTTCCAATTCATAACTGCTATAGAAGAAATTTATAAGAATCCAAGGGCCAGAATCCAAGTAAATGGGCTAACATCTGATGAATTTAAAATAGGAAAAGGTTCAAGACAAGGCTGCCCTATATCTCCCTTGATCTTTATTATGTTGCTAGAAATTCTGATGAAAAAGATAAAAGAAGAGGAAAAGATCAAGGGGGTTAAAATCGGGAAACAAGAATATAAGGCCAGAGCCTATGCAGACGATATAATTGGTATAATTGAAAATCCAAGGGAGAATATCAAAAATTGGTTAGAAACAATTGAAGAGTTTGGAAAGTTGGCTGGATTTAAATTAAACAAAAATAAAACCGTTATTTTAACGAAGAACATGGCAAAGGACAAACAAGAAGAATTAATGAGAATTTTGGGCCTCCAAATTGTAAATAAGATCAAGTATTTAGGCATTTGGCTCACAGCCAAAAACGTTCAGCTCCTCTCTAACAATTACGAAAAACTTTGGGGTGAAATTAGAAAGGATTTGGATAAGTGGAAATATTTAAACCTTTCCCTGTTAGGAAGAATTGCATTAATTAAGATGTCAGTCCTTCCAAAATTGCTCTATTTATTTCAAAACATTCCAATTATCAGAAATGTTAAGAAATTTAATGAATGGACAAAGGATCTTTCGAAATTCATCTGGAAAGGGAAAAAGGCAAGAATAAAATACCAAGCGCTAATAGATAAGAAGAACAGAGGAGGATTTGGGTTACCCAACTTTAAGCTATACCATGAAGCATGCGCCCTGACTTGGATCAAAGAGTGGATAAAACTGAAGAGGGAAAACCTTCTCACATTGGAAGGCCATGACCTTCGGGTGGGCTGGCATGCCTATGTATGGTATGGAAAAGAAAAAAATGAAAGAAATTTTGGTAACCATTTTGTTCGCTCTTCATTGCTTAGAATCTGGGATAGATATAAAAAGTATTTTTACTCAAAAACCCCTCTTTGGACCTCTCCAGTGGAAGCGAAACAGAGAAGGCTGTTAGGTTGGACAAACTGGCCCACATATAAAGAACTTTTAAGACAGGGTTCAACGGAGTTAAAAACTTATGAAGAAATAAAACAAAATTATCCAAGGACTATGTGGCTGAACTATTTACAAATAAAAGAGCAGTATAACCAAGACAAAAGGTTAGGCTTCCAACTCAAAGAAGAATTTTGGGATAAAATCCTAAAAACAGAGACAAAATGCATCACAAAAATATATGATAAGCTGTTAGATTGGTCCACAGAAACAGAACTGATAAAAAATTGCATGGTAAAATGGGCGGAGAATTTTAAAAAACCAATAGCGATGGCGGACTGGAAAATAATATGGAACAAAAAATTAAAATACACTTATGCTACTGACTTAAAAGAGAATTGGATGAAAATGTTCCATAGATGGCACATGACACCAATTAAATTAAATAAGATGTATAAAGAAGCATCAAAGATCTGTTGGAAATGTAACAAACATGATGGAAGTTTTTTCCACCTTTGGTGGAGTTGCGAAAAATCTCAAAAGTACTGGAAAGGGATACACGAAGAAATGCAGAGAATATTTAAAAAAAAATTCCCTAGGAAAGCCGAATATTATTTGTTGGGAATTACGGATGGAGATATATGTTTAGACCTAAATGAAGATATCTTATTCTTTTACTTGACGACGGCCGCTAGAATTGTCTTCGCGCAACTATGGAAACAGATAGAAATACCGGAAAAATTTAAGTGGGTAAAGAAAATAAACGAAATTAAGGACATGGACAAGCTAACTTTCTTATTAAAAAAGAATACAGGCAACCCAATAAAACAAACAGATTGGACAATAATAGAAGATTATATTGAAAATAGGTCCAAGGACAAGTAATTAAAGGGAAAGGTAATAAAATCTTAGACGGTAGAATATATCGAAAAGGATTGACAAAAAGACAATATGCGGGCAGAACCGGAAGGAGGTCCAATTTTTTTGTGATTTTTTTAATTTTTCTTTCTTTTTCCCTTTTTTTGTATTTCCATTTTTATCGTGTGACTTTTCGCAGTTTTTGAATTTTTTTTATTAATTTTTTTTCTTTTTTTCCTCTCTTTTGAGATCGTTGTTGTTATTCTTATCTAATACTTTCTTTCCTACTTTTCTATCTTCTTTATATTATTCCCCCTCTTTCGTTGTAGTTTATAATAACTTAATAAAAATTTACGTTGAAAAAAAAATAAACAGGCATAACAATTCATTTTGAGTCCTTAAATTGGAATAAAGACCTCTTCATGTGACTATTTCAGATTGTGCCATTTTGATGGCAGTCGGAGGCGAAAGGGAAGGTGCTTGGGGCTGCTCATAGTGCCCCACATGCCCTCTCTCCTTCCCCCATCATATGGTGGGGATGGGACAGTGTTGCTCCACTGCCCTTTCCCCCATCAGATGGGGAAAAGGTGGCAGTAAATTCAGATAGCTTCATCGGCACTTCCCCTCCACTTGTGGGCAGGGCCTGCCATGCATTGTGTGATGAAGTATGGCAGGTTCTGTCCTTGCTGTGAATAAAAGCAGCAAAGTGGGGCTAAAATTCCCTGTCTGAAGAGGTCCTAAGCAGATTTGTGTTAGTCTCCAAAATAGGCTACTGTAACCTCATGTAATGCTGATTGCATTAAAAGGGCTGAATTCTCTCTGATGCTGTATTCGTGTCTAGATCAGGGGTTCTCAAACTGAGGTGTGGGGGCTGGATGTGCCCTCCAACATCATTTAACTCGGCCCTTGCTCAGGGTCAACCTAAATCAGAAACGACTTGAAAGCACACAACAACAACAATCCTATCTCAACACAGAAGTAGTCCCACAAATATAAAATACTAATAATTTTATATTTGTTAAAATTGCTCTCCATTTTAATTATTGTATTGTTTTTAAGTGGGTTTTGCACTACAAATAAGATATGTGCAGTGTGCATAGGAATTCATTCATTTTTTTTTCCAAATTATAATCCAGCCCTCCAACAGTTTGAGGGACTGTGACCTGGCCCTCTGTTTAAAAAGTCTAAGGACCCTTGGTCTAGATGGTCCAGTGGAGCCAACTACATCTGCCCTGCTGGCCCATCCCTTGTCCTATGTGTCTCCACTGTTGCTCCTTCTCAGCCACGGAGCTCCCTGCGAGCGCCTAGCCACAATAGCCACCAATGCAAAGGTCATGAGGAGACAGCAAAACCTAGAGAAGACAGTTATGCTGGGGAAAGTAGAAGGAAAAAGGAAGAGGGGCCGACCAAGGGCAAGATGGATGGATAGCATCCTTGAAGTGACTGGACTGACCTTGAAGGAGCTGGGGGTGGTGACGGCTGACAGGGAGCTCTGGCGTGGGCTGGTCCATGAGGTCATGAAGAGTCGGAGATGACTGAACGAATGAACAACAACAGCAAAGGTCATAATATGCAATTAACATGGAGGGAGTAAAAGTAAAGCAACCTCATCCTTCTTGCTGATCACATAGTGCCTTGTTAGGACATCAAGAGATACAACACTTATGCAGAAAAAAATGAAATGCAATGCTACAGGATGGTTATGCCTGGCTCAACAGCAGTATATGTGAAAAAGATCTTAGAGTCTTTGCAGACAAGTTGAACATGAGCCAACAGTGTGAGGCAGCAGCTAAAAAAGCCAATTTGTAAGATAGGCAGGAGATATCCAGTGGAAGTTTCCTTTTTTAAAAAATTGACTTGCTGGACCACATATGCACTGATCCGGATATATGAATGTGTGTACAAGCAGATTTCTTGTCAGTCATTATCTCTCTTCACCCTCTTGCTGCCATCAGAACAAAGGCATTCTCAAAGTGTTCTCATGGGAATTGCTTTCCAATTGTGTTTCCATTTAGTCACCTTTGCATCTGCAGCTCCATTTGTTTACAGCCCTCATCAGCTGTTTCAGGACAGGAGCAGCCCACACCAGCAAATAAGAAGGAAAGCATGCATTTTTCTTGCGTGCAAGAACATACAGTCATGAAGATATGCACATTTTTTTGGATTTTAGCTCATCTTTTTATGTCTTACTCTTTAATGCAAACCAGCACACATTTTAGGCAAATGTCATTTAGCCATCCCCCCTTTCATCCTAGTTCCTTCTGCATTTTAGGCCTGTGTAGAAGGGGCCTAAGAGAGATGTGTATGTGCCTGTTTGTCTGACATTGTTTCTGCCTTTCAGGGAACAGCTATTATACCAAACATGCGCTCTGTTCTTCTGGATCCTAAGCACTGGGAGTCCCCTAAAGAGTACCATCCAAACCATTTTTTGGACCAGGATGGACATTTTGTTGCTAAAGAACAGTTTCTGGCATTCGGTGCAGGTAAAAGCAGTTTGTTATTTATCAGTGTCTTCTGAGGAGTTTCCATGATAAAATGTGCTGCAGCCTCTGTCTTTTGTGAGTCAGTGGAGTTGATGCTCTGCAGCACATATCCATCAAGGCAGCAAAACATTCATTGCAATTATGGCACAATTAAAAACCATAAACAAATACATGATGGTGCAATTATGGGAAACCAGAAATGTTCTGCCAATAAAGCCTATAAAAATCCATGAGAGGGAAAAATGGAGAGAAAACATGGGTGATGGATGTTGGTATAGGTGAAGAGGTTATTCTGCCATTTCATTTTGCTTTGTTTTTATTTGGTAGTTCATAGCATTATGAAAATGCTTTTAGGAAGTGTTTACAATGAAGGAGCTTTAGGTGTCCTTAGCTTGCACAGCAGTTACTCTTTCTTCTCTTCATTCCTCACTATTTTCTTTCTGGCAGACTTTACTTACTTAGGTGATCCCTCATTGGACGAGTAAGATGGGTTTCCTTGTGGGTCCATATGTGGCTGTGGAGCCCTATTCTTGCTCTGCATCTTCTTCCGCAGTGAGGGCATTGGTTTCCAGGTGGAAGGCAGTCCTGGTTGGAGTTGGCCTGGTGCATTTCTCTCTTTCACCCTCCACTTGTGCCTCCTCGAATTCTGCAGCACTGCTGGTCACAGCTGACCTCCAGCTGGAGCGCTCAAGGGCCAGGGATTCCCAGTTCTCAGTGTCTATGCCAGAGATTTTAAGGTTAGCTTTGAGGCCATCTTTAAATCTCTTTTCCTGTCCACCAACGTTCTGTTTTCCGTTCTTAAGTTCAGAGTAGAGCAACTGCTTTGGGAAACGGTGGTCAGGCATCCGGAAAATGTGGCCGGTCCAGCGGAGTTGATGGCGGAGGACCATTGTTTCAATGCTGGTGGTCTTTGCTTCTTCCAGCATGATGACGTTTGTCTGCTTGTCTTCCCAAGAGATTTGCAGGATTTTCCGGAGGCAGCGCTGATGGAATCGTTCCAGGAGCTGCATGTGACATCTGTAGACAGTCCACGTTTCGCAGGCATACAGAAGGGTTGGGTTGGGTTTCTGGCAGATAGTAACACCAAAACTGTTGGTGCTTTATGCTTAATTGAAAGCAAATTGCCTCCCCTCTTCCCTAGTTATACCTCTATCTTATTCATGCCAGGGAGAAAACACATGAAAGAAACAGAAAGGATTGCAAGGCATACACAACTAAAGCACTCCTGAAAGATACCCTTTCAACCTTTGTTTACCATTGCCCAATGATGGAGAGGTCACCATCTTTCAATGTAGTCTATTCCAATTTAGACCACACTTTCAAATAACAAGTTCTTTCCAATGCTTAGGCAGAATGGTTTCTCTTGTAGTTTGAAACTGATTGGTTACAGAGGGTGGAGTGGATCATGACTTTCCAATCCATAGTCCAGTTTTCAATCCATCCCTGTTTGCTGAATGGGATACATGCACACTTTCTGCCTTTGTTTCCCCTGCAGGATCGCAGGCGTGTTTGGGGGAGCAGCTGGCAAGGATGGAGTTCTTCATCTTCTTTGTCAATCTGCTGAGGGCCTTCCGTTTCCAGCTGCCTCCAGGAGTCAAAGATCTTAATGAAGAACCTGAAGCAGGACTGTCAACACCACCCCATCCTTATAAAGTGTGTGCTGTTCCTCGCTGTAGTTCATCATAAAATATACAAAAATAATAGCAATGGCATGTACTTCATTGCTGCAATTTTAAAACAAATCCACACTCCCTTTTATTTTCTAAATTTCTTTCATGTGCTTAGAATCTGAAGCAAACCTGTGATATAACTCAGTCATAAAGAGATTCTGTCTCATTTGGAGGTCAAATTTTTCAGTTTCAAGAATTCTTGCTATGCACGGATGTAGTTGGGATAAAGTAATATTGTCTATTGTGGGCTGGTCTACTTCTTTGTGGATCTGTTTTCATATCCTCACTTTGCCATGGAAACTCCTAGGCGGTCTTGGGGAACTGTACATTCTCAGAGGAAGGTCATGGCAAACCGTTATGAACAAATGTTACTGACAAAACCCTGTGATCGGTTCACCTTAGCGTCCCCTTGGATCTGAAAGGCACACTACCGCATACTGTGTCCAGACCACAGTATGTATTAGCATCTGCTGCTAATGTTTTCAGAAGAAGCCATATGTTGGGCAGAATCAAATTTTTCAGTTTCAAGATTTCTTGCTATGCACGGATGTAGTTGGGATAAAGTTATATAGTCTATTGTGGGCTGGTCTACTTCTTTGTGGATCTGTTTTCATATCCTCACTTTGCCATGGAAACTCCTAGGCGGTCTTGGGGAACTGTACATTCTCAGAGGAAGGTCATGGCAAACTGTTATGAACAAATGTTACTGACAAAACCCTGTGATCGGTTCACCTTAGCATCCCCTTGGATCTGAAAGGCACAACCTGGAACAGAGAACCATTGAAATGAGAGATGGATGAAGAAGACAAGGTCCCCATCTGCATTATATGGCAGTGCAGATAGGGATAAGAAGATGCTGCGATAGCAATGTCAGTGAGACAACATATTATCTTCTATAGAAAGGGGAACATAGAATAAACACTTCACCCACTCTCCATTGGTTTCATAATACCATAGACTCCAAGGGAGTGGGTACAAGTTGATATATTATGAAATCAGCATTCATAATCCAGGAACACTGCTTGGCCTCAGACATGGCCTATGGGGCAGTGCTATTCCAGGATTCTCCAGTGAAGGGGGAGGGAAGCTGAAAATGGAACCAAAAACATTTTTGGGCACCGTGCACACCCCTATTAAAGATGAGGAATAAACAGGCAGTCCCTAAGTTCTGTACAGAATAGTGTGTGTGTAGGTTTGTTCTGTATGTAAGTTGGAACAGGTACATTTTGTAAGTGTAACTCCTATCTATCTATCTATCTATCTATCTATCTATCTATCTAATTCTATCTATCTAATTCTATCTATCTATCTATCTATCATCTATCATCGTCTGTCTATCTATCTATCTATCTATCTATCTATCTATCTATCATCTATCTATCTATCATCTATCTATCTATCTATCTATCTATCTATCTATCTATCTATCTATCTATTAGGCCTGGGTAACAACGGAAAAATTTGTTTCTAAAATCGATTCGTTTTTTGGGGGTTTTTGCGTTTCGTTATTTAAAATAATTACAAAATTTGCTTTGCTATGTTGAATTTTCATACACTAGAGAGGTTTGGAGATAATGCACAATGATTTATATGAGTTGTAGGTTCTGGGATGTATAGTTCACCTACAATCAATGAGCACTTCGAAATTGGACCAAACTTGGCACACAGAGCCCCATGATGAGCAAAAAGTTCTTTGCAGAAAGTTCACCTTGATTTGGGGGAGTTGTAGTTCACCCATATCCAGAAAGCACTGTGAACCCAAACACCGATGAATCTGGACCAAACTTGGGCACACGTGCCCAATATACTAAAATTTGATTACTAGAGGGGTTTAGGGGGGATGGGACAAACTTTCCCTTCTGGGAGTTGTAGTTCACCCACAACTAGGGAAACTGGGACCTCCATATAGTTTCATTTTGATTTAATTGCATTGGAATTCTCCAGTGCCTGGAATATCATTATGCCAAGAGATCACACTGTAGAACTGAGTCAGTTTGAAACCACTTTCACAATCTTGGCTCAAGGCTATGGGGTTGTGGAAGTTGCCGTTTTTGCAACACTTTTTGGCAGAGATGGCAAACTACAACAGCTTCCATGACTTCATGCCTTTGAGTTGGGGTGGTGTCAAAGCTACACCCATTCTCCAGGCTGAGAGCTGAAGGAGGTGGCAGCAGTGACTCACCAACTTCTCGCATGATGCTCTCCGGGGAGCTGCGATGACAACAGGGGAAGGCCGGCAGTGGTGACTCCCAGGACCAGGAGGAACCCAGTCAGTGGCCGCATAGCAGAGCTGTGACGACAGAAGGGCTGCAGGGAGGTAGAAGAGGCAGCAGCGTTTGATACCGTTGACTACAATTTAATGATCCACTGTCTCACCATGTCCGGAGTTCGCGGTCAGGTCCTCAATTGGTTCAATTCATTCCTCCGGAACCGGAGTCAGTGTGTGGAATATATGGACCAAGTCTCCGAAAGTTCCCCCCTCCTATGCGGGGTACCCCAAGGTGCAATTCTCTCCCCTCTTCTTTTCAACATCTACGTTAGACCCCTTGCCAGTTTGGTTTGGAGATTCGGCCTGGACTGCTATCAATATGCGGATGACACTCAACTCCTGTCGTGCTTGGAGCCTGGAGTAACATTAATATCTGACAATTTCACCTTATGCCTGGAGGCTCTGTCGAACTGGCTACGTGCTAGCAGACTGAAGGTGAATCCAGCGAAAACTGAGATCCGATAGGTCCGTCCCATCCGTTACCTACCTTTGATGGCACTGCTCTATCTCCATCGCCTACTGTTAAGAGTTTAGGTGTCGTTTTGGATTTACAGCTGACAATGGAAGCTCAGGTCGCTGCTGCCACAAAACAGGTCTTTTTCCATTTATGACAAGCGAGGCAACTGGCACCTTACCAGTCGAATGAGGCTCTGGCAACAGTCATCCATGCCACGGTAACATCTAGGCTGGACTATTGTAACACCTTTGTATGTTGGCCTTCCTATTTCTACGACCCGAAAGTTCCGTATTGTCCAGAATGCTGCAGCCAGGTTACTCACAAAAACACCCATGAAATGCCATATAACAGCAGTGCTGGGGCATCTACACTGGCTTCCAATTGATTATCGTGGTTTGTATAAGATGCTGGTCCTGAACTTTAAAACTTTATATGGCCAGGGTCCATTGTATCTTAGAGACCATCTCTCCTTCTACCATCATCGGAGGTCACCACGACAATCTCAAAGCGATTTGCTCTATATACCGGGTCCTGGAGAAGAGCGCTTGGAAAGCACCAGACGCAGGGCCTTCTCTATTTCTGCCCCTGCCTTATGGAATTCCTTGCCTCCCTATTTGAGAGCCATGCGTGACTTAGGGCATTTTATCCTAGTACTTAAGACCTGGCTTTTTACTAGTGCATTTGACCCATGTTAATTTTAATATTTGTATGTATGTGTTTTATCCTGTATAATTTCTGCAATGTAAATCGCCTGGAGCATCTCGGATGGAGGGCGATTAATAAGTCATTAAAGAAGAAGAAGAAGATGATGATGATGATGATGATGATGATGAAATGAAAGCAGTGGGCAGCAGAGCCTGGTGGTGGTGAAAGGGCGGGCACTCCTGCTGCTCCAAGTAGTCTCCCACCCCTCCTGTCAGTTT
Source organism: Anolis sagrei (assembly GCF_037176765.1). NCBI lineage: Eukaryota > Metazoa > Chordata > Lepidosauria > Squamata > Anolidae > Anolis > Anolis sagrei. The sequence goes on along the minus strand of NC_090023.1, from coordinate 264,187,610 downwards.
TAAATGGCTAGAGACCTAGGAGCCAGGACTTCCTGGATGGAATACCCTTCACTAGGGCTCCAAGCTGTTTGAACTTCGACTCCCTGAATTCAATCGCGGTAATCCAAAGAAAAGCAGGAGGCAAGCATTTAAGATGTTTTAAATAATAATCTTTTACAATTAGTGAGCAGTGTTTGGGACTGCTCCAACTCATTATTGCAACCATTAAGCTTAAGTGGCTGTATTGTTGAAGTTCACACAAATAAACAACTTTGTTCTCTGTTAAACAACAACTGTCTCAAGAGTGCCTCTATGTGAAAATAGTTCCATAGCAGTTTAAGGAAATAGAGTTATAAGACTGGTGACAGCGGATATTTAAGGGAATCTCATTGTTATTTACCTCAGAGTTCAGAGCCCTGAGTAAGAATCCAGCACATTCCAGTTTACTTAAAACCTCTTGCCAAACCAGAAGCTAAACATTCCTTTTAAGTATAGTGGTAGCCAGTTTTCACAGTAAATTATCTCAGCATACAGAGTAGGGTGGTAAAGCCTCCGCAGCCACCAAGCATTTAAGATGTTTTAAATAATAATCTTTTACAATTAGTGAGCAGTGTTTGGGACTGTTAATAAGAATCTTTCACAATTGGTGGTACAGCACTGGGATTGATAGAAGCAATCCAGAATATCATTTTGAGTCAGCTTTTAATTAAAAATTAACAGTCCTCATTCTCGGTCTTTCACAGCCTGTATAGGGATTAGAGTGCTGTGTGAGGAAGGGAGATTCAAAAGGTTTTTAAAGGTCCTGTTTGGATTTTCTATGTGTGGAACTTTGTTTTTAGACATTCAAGATATAAGTACCATTCTCTGGAAGAAGTAAAGCCTGACAAGTTATTTGAAACCATTATGCATATTGACTGTTCAAAATAAACAGCATATTCCTGTTTCATTTCAACTGAAATCTTCTTGTGGCTTTTTGAACATTCCAGTTGAAGGAGGTGGCTTGTTAAAATAATAAATTGGTGGCAGCAGTAGAAGGCTTTAATAAATAATAGGAGGCAGCAAAGGCAAAATATAAAACACAGTGGAAACTTCCCACTGCCTGGCCCTGTGTGTGAGGGTGTGTGCACTTTGAATCTCTCACGGTCTTGCCTTGGGCCAGACCTTGTAATTTGTCCTTTGTTCTCCAACAACAACAACAACAATTCTTTATTGATTAGTCAATTTTGACCATATCAAAACATGCAAAACATACAAAACATACACACTTGCCCATACGTACAATAAAACCATATATGAATACAAGGCATCCTGGCCTACTGGCCTGTTGACCCACTCCTAAGTGTTTGTGCAACTATAAGATTAAAAGATTAAAAATTTATTAATTCCTTTAAGTAAGGTTTGGGCTGGGGCGCGTGTAGGTAAAACTAGTGGCGTGTCCATATTAAGTTTTTAAGTATGTGTTTTGTTGATGGCAGCAAGGTCACCTCTCTCTGCTTCCATCTTCTCACATATGGCCAGCGCTTTTTGCTTAAAAAGGGTCAATTTTAAAATAGAGTTTTTATCTAAATCCTGAAGGAGGATATGCAATTTCTCTTTGTTCTCTAAATAAGTATGGTTCTCCAGCAGAGGCTCTAGGTAGTAAGACCGGAGTAGTAGTAGGGATATTTTAAGAAAAAATGTTCTGAGTCCTCCACTTCTGCATCTACCTCACAACACCCACAGGTTCTCCTTGTGTAGGGAATATTCTGATGTTGTCCCAACTTGGACTTAATATCGAGCTGCTCAAATCTAGCCCGGGTAAAAAGTTTTCTAATATGTAGTGGGAGTATAAAAGAGAGATAAGGTTCCATGCCCATGTTACATTTAAATTTGGCCAGGTATGGAGTGGCTCTAGCTTGCGCTATAATCATTAGATCATTTTGTGTAGCAATGTCGAGGGCTCATTGATATACAATCAAGCATACATTTTCCCCAAAGTGTATTAACTCGTTGGGGGGGGGGGAGGGGCAAAACCTAACCTACTGACTGTGTGACCAAATCTGCTAAGCCAAGATGACCACTCTTTGTGGTTTTCTTGTTCTAGAAGGCATATAGAATCATAGAATCAAAGAGTTGGAAGAGACCTCATGGGCCATCCAGTCCAATCCCATTCTGCCAAGAAGCAGGAATATTGCATTCAAAGCACCCCTGACAGATGGCCATCCAGCCTCTGTTTAAAAGCTTCCAAAGAAGGAGCCTCCACCACACTCTGGGGCAGAGAGTTCCACTGCTGAACGGCTCTCACAGTCAGGAAGTTCTTCCTCATGTTCAGATGGAATCTCCTCTCTTGTAGTTTGAAGCCATTGTTCCGCGTCCTAGTCTCCAAGGAAGCAGAAAACAAGCTTGCTCCCTCCTCCCTGTGGCTTCCTCTCACATATTTATACATGGCTATCATATATCCTCTCAGCCTTCTCTTCTTCAGGCTAAACAAGCCCAACTTCTTAAGCCGCTCCTCATAGGGCTTGTTCTCCAGACCCTTGATCATTTTAGTTCCCTCCTCTGGACACATTCCAGCTTGTCAATATCTCTCTTGAATTGTGGTGCCCAGAATTGGACACAATATTCCAGGTGTGGTCTAACCAAAGCGGAATAGAGGGGTAGCATTACTTCCTTAGATCTAGACACTATGCTCCTATTGATGCAGGCCAAAATCCCATTGGCTTTTTTTGCCGCCACATCACATTGTTGGCTGATGTTTAACTTGTTGTCCACGAGGACTCCAAGATCTTTTTCACACGTACTGCTCTCGAGCCAGGCATTGTCCTCCATTCTGTATCTTTGCATTTCATTTTTTCTGCCAAAGTGGAGTATCTTGCAATTGTCCCTGTTGAACTTCATTTTGTTAGTTTTGGCCCGTCTCTCTAATCTGTCAAGATCGTTTTGAATCCTGCTCCTGTCCTCTGGAGTATTGGCTATCCCTCCCAATTTGGTGTCGTCTGCAAACTTGATGATCCTGCCTTCTAGCCCTTCATCTAAGTCATTAATAAATATCCTGAACAGGACCGGGCCCAGGACGGAACCCTGCGGCACTCCACTCGTCACTTCTTTCCAGGATGAAGAGGAAGCATTGGTGAGCACCCTCTGGGTTCGTCCATTTAACCAATTCCAGATCCACCTCACCATAGTTTTGCCTAGCCCACATTGGACTAGTTTCCTTGCCAGAAGGTCATGGGGGACCTTGTTGAAGGCCTTACTGAAATCCAGGTACGCTACATCCACGGCATTCCCCGCATCTACCCAGCTTGTAACTCTATCGAAAAAAGAGATCAGATTAGTCTGGCATGACTTGTTTTTGATAAATCCATGTTGACTATTAGCGATGACCTCATTTGTTTCTAAGTGTTTGCAGACCACTTCCTTAATAATCTTTTCCAGAATCTTGCCTGGTATCGACGTGAGGCTGACCGGACGGTAATTGTTTGGGTCATCCTTTTTTCCCTTCTTGAAGATTGGGACCACATTGGCCCTCCTTCAATCTGCTGGAACTTCTCCCGTTCTCCAAGAACTCTCAAAGATGATTGCCAATGGTTCCGAAATGACTTCAGCTAGTTCCTTCAATACTCTTGGGTGCAGTTGATCTGGGGACTTGAACTCATTTAGAGCGGCCAGGTATTCCTGGATGACTTGTTTCCCAATTTGGGGTTGGATGTCCTCAAATCCCTCATCCACTCCATCTTGCTGAGGTTGAAGATGACTTTCTCAGCAAGATGGAGTGGATGAGGGATTAGAGGATGTCCAACCCCAATTTGGGAAACAAGTCATCCAGGAATACCTGGCTGGGAGTCTGTGTGGTTGCATTTATCTTAATTTGTACCACCAATTGATCTGCCTCTTCAGAATTATAGTGGAAATTGGGGGTACTCCTGTCTCTACTCTCACTGCAGCTGACAGGGATGATCTCTCCACCCCTAAGCCAATTTTCAGGTGGCGCAGTTGAAATCTCCCTACCAATAAAGTGTCTTGCTCACCCCATATTTCAGCTCCATACAAAGCGATGGGGAACACCTTTGCCTTAAGAATCTTCAGAAAGGGGCGCAAGGAACCCGGGTAATTGTGGTTGCATAATTTATGAATTGCCTGTGCAGCACTGTCAGCTTTTGCAATACTTAATTTTAGGTGTTGGGTCTATGCCCCTGATGCCGCAAAATGAAGACCTAGATATTTAAATGTCCTCACTTGCTCCACTTTGTGCCCGTCAAGGTGCCAGTTGGAAGCCTTGGCTTTCTTACCAAAAACCATTATTTTGGATTTTTCTTTATTTATAGTTAGGGCATTTTCAGTACAATATTGGCTAAATTTCTGCAGGGACCTCCTTAACCCGACTGGGGTGGTGGATAACAATACTATGTCATCTGCGTATATCAAAATATTTGTCTCCCTATCCATAATCTTTGGACTGTGACATTCTTTCATATTCAAATATTCCACAATATCATTAATATAAAAATTAAAACAGAACAGAGCCAGCAAACATCCCTGTTTCACACCCCTGGTTGTAGGTATTCCATTGGAGGCTGCCCCACTGTTATCTAATCTCAATTTAACTGAGGAGTCATCATATAGAGCAATCATAAGAGCCAGGAGTCTTTTATCTATGTTGGTCTTCGAAAATTTCCTCCAGAGTAACCCTCGGCTTATAGAGTGAAAAGCAGCAGACAGGTCTATAAAAGCAACATATAAACTTCTGTTCTTGGATGAATATTTGTCAATTACATACTGAAGAACAAAGGCATTGTCTATAGTGGAGTACCCTTGCCTAAAGCCTGCTTGTTCTTCTTTTATTATCAAAATATTTTCAGCCCATTCTTCTACTTTGTACAGTAGGTATCTTGCGTAGATCTTTATTTATTTATTTATTTATTTATTTATTTATTTATTTCAAAGTTTTATATACCGAGCTTCTCACCTCATTAGAGGGACTCAGCCCGGTTTCCAACCATAAAAACACATACAATCGGAAAAATATCAAAGTACATAATTACAATAAAACACTAGAAAAGCACATATATTTAAAAACTACAGTGGTCAGTCGTCATACTAAAAATCGAATGTACACCGTCTTCCATCCAGATCATTGTCTCATTCTTCGAAAGCCTGTCTCCACAACCACGACTTCACCTGTTTCCTGAATGTCAGGATTGTTGGGATCTTTGCTGCTATGTCAATAAGGCTGATTGGGCGATAATTCCTAGAGTTGGCTTTAACTCCTTTCTTCAAAATTGGCACTATAATGCTTAGTTCCCAGCCTGATAGAACAGAACATGCCTTATTTATATGATTGAATAAGCCTGCTAGTAGTTGGGCCCACCAATCTATATTTTGCTTGAACAGTTCTGGCGGGAGAAAGTCTTCACCCGGGGCTTTGTTTGCTTTCAGCCTTGTTATAATTGTTTTCACTTCCGCTGCTTGGAGTGGTGGCCATGAGGGAAGGGGATCTGTTCCTAAGATTGATTTAATGCTTAATTCCTCAGTTCGGGACAGTGATGTGTTGAATAGTTCCGTATAAAAGTCTTCCCATTGGACCGCTGGAATAGGTGATTCAATATCAAATCGTACTTCCTTTAATTTTTTGGCTACAATGTCCCAAAAGAAAATGGAGTTACGTGTGGAAATTGTCAATTCAAGATCAGACCATACTTTCATATTATAGCTCTTCTTTTTATCTACAATCAATTTTTTATATTGCCGTCTAATTTTTAACATATGAGCATGTGTATTTTATTTATTTATTTATTTATTTATTTATTTATTTATTTGCAGTGCTTCTACCCCGCCCTTATCAACCCCCTTGGGGGGACTCAGGGCGGCTTACAAAAGGCACAATTCGATGCCCAACAAGTCACAAAATACAATACAGTATACAGATTACAATTTAACATTAACAGTTATTACTAGTTAAAATAATCAAAACAGTACAATAGCAGCAATAAAACATCTTGTGGTCATAGTTCGCCAATTCATAAATCCGTAATCCATCCAGCATTGTCATTGTCCTTTCCTACTCTGGTCGTCCTTGTATTTTATCCATCTGCCAGCTTACCCGAAGGCCTGGTCCCAAATCCAGGTTTTTAACTTCCTCCTGAAGGAGAGGAGGGATGTTGATGACTTAATTTCCCTGGGGAGTGCATTCCACAGGCGAGGGGCCACCACCGAGAAGGCCCTGTCCCTCGTCCCCACCAGTCTCACTTGTATCTGAGTTGTGGGTATGTTGGAGTACTCTTATGGCACTTTTCAGCTGCTTCTTTTTTAGTTGGCATTCATAATCAAACCACTTGTTGGAATTCGAAGTGGTCAGTAGTGGTTTTTTATTGGATATCTCTATCAGCACCCCCTTTAGTCCATTAACTAAAGAGTTATAAGCATAAAAAACAACCTCAATATTATTTGTCTCCAACTGGATTTCTCTTTTAAGAAGGCCTACTTCTGGCGAGTCGATGATGTCCTTTAGGAGGGTTAGATTAACAAATTTCCATCTAAGTCTTTTATTGTATTGTAATTCCAATGTCTGGCTCTCCTGAGTGGTGCTAAATGTAGGCCTTCTAAGGTCAGTCTGCAGGAGGCATCTCACTGTCACAGGTTGGTGATCGCTATCCAATCTGGGAATAACTTCCAAGGGAGTAAACGCTGGCTGGAGTTCCCTGGAAACGCAAATGAAGTCTATAGCACTACTGCCGTTTGCTGAATGGAAGGTGAATGGGTATATAAATTTCTCATTTAAGCCTCTATGGATTGTGAGATCGAATTTTTATAGTAGGGCCACCAATGAAACTCCAGCTTTGTTTCTTTGACAGTCACGGGACCTCCATCCGAAGTCGAACAAGCTTGCATCTGGGGGAATGTTGCTAGCTGATGCAATCTTCAGTTTGGAGTTGCCCAGTCTCATGTTGAAATCACCCAGGATGATGGTCTGTGCTGCCGGGAACAGCATATTAATTTCCTCCAGCGCCCCTTCAAGAATTGGCCATATATCCCATTTATCTGACTTTGATGTTGTAAGTTGTATGTAAACATTTAGGAGGAGGATGGTTGGACTTCTTTTTGCCAAGAGGGCAGAAATATTTGTGAATTTGACTGTGAGGATGTTAATACAGTTTGTAGTACTTTTTAGTGAGATTTCTTCTCCCTGCCAACCTAATGCACCTTTGATTAAAGTGGCAATGCCACCACTAGGTCTGCCGTACTTTGAAAGTTTCATGGTTGGTTTGGACCAGGTTTGAAATCCTGAGAGTTGGCAGATTTGTTCCTCTTCTGTAATCCATGTTTCCTGGAGTGCAATAATACCAAATTGGGACAGAAATTCAACAAATTTTGACATGGGGCATTTGTTCTGCCATCCCGCTATGTTCCATTATATCACTCTGAAACTCCCTAGTCATTCTTGAGATTGTATTTGGTCATCAGCATCCATGATTACACAACCATTTTTTGGGTGGAATGTGGTCCCCCTTGCTGAGCTATGGGACCATGTGTGGGATGTCTTACTACTCCTTGTGATTGCATCCGCCTCTTGTAATTGTTGTGTAGATGGTAATATGTTGTTTGTGGAGATACCATTAGAGCTTAAATGTCTCAACTGAGTATAATTATTGTTTGGGGACTCTGGTGTTTCTTGTGGATTTTGTATCATGTTGAGCCCAGAATTCCCTAAATTTGAGGAGTCCTGGTTGTTTGGGGCCACTTGTTGGGGGGGGGGATTCATCGGGTTCGTGGCTCTCAACTTGGGAGACTCTGATCTGATCATTTTTTAGATGAGGAGAGATTTTCATCTGGCCCTTAGGATTTTTTTCCCTCTTTCCGGGTGGCAGAGCATCCATAGCTTTTATGTCTTTAATACCGTTAATCATTTTGCCCAAAGTCCTTTTTCTTTTCCTTGGTCGTTGTTCAAGGGTGGAGGATTCTGTGAGGTGAACTATGGCCTGCACCTCTTGTTTCGAGTCCTTATAGGAGTGAGCCTTCCTTCCCATTGCTGCTAGAGTATTGAGCTGATTCTGAGGTCGTCTCCGGCATCAGCTTTGGTTGCACTCCACATTTATTTTCAACTGTTCTTTGGTTCTTGTTATCGATGATTTTGGATGATTATCGGGGGCAGATATCATCCTCTGTGTGAGCTCCTGGGGCATTGTCAATGGAGGTTGAAGGGATTCAGTTTGAGCGGTAGGGCCATTTGTTGCTGTTTGGCCTTTTTTGCAATGAGAGTTTTTCAAGAGGGGTTGGCACCGCATCTCTGTGAAGGACTTTTTCACAATAATTCCATAGGAGCATCTAAGGTGGTCTCTTATTTTTAATATCTTTTGAATAAGAAGTTCATCTTGGAAGGTGATAACTGCCCTTTTATAATAGCTGTCACTGGGCAGCCAGAACGGTGGCAGAATATCCTTTGGCTTTAATTCTCTATGTAGGATGCTGCTTAGAGATGTCAGAATCCTATTTTTACTGCTCCACCTACCCCAGTTTAAGCGTGTATCTTCTATATGAAACACCAGCTGTTTTTTTTGTTAAGCTGCAGTGAGCACTTCTGCTGACAGGAGGCATCTCTTCTAACATCTCTTCTAGCATTAATTGTGTTGGCTTCCTTTACAGGTTTCACTAGTTTGACCTTAGCTGTATGATTTGCTAAAGGAAGGTCCTGCCGAAACTTAGTCTGGTTCATTAGGGATTGTAACAAAGTATTTATTTCAAATATTTGCTCATTTATGTCTCTTATTCTTTCACAAATAGCCAACATAGACTCTTAAGATAAAAACACATGCTGGGAAAGCAACTCAAAACAACTAGAGTTAGTTTTCTTATCATAGCTATTTGTCCCTGGGGGAGTTGGCGTGTTGCCATTTTCCTTTGGCGTCTCAGGATAATCTTCCGTCAGTATAGAGTAGTGGTTCTCAACCTTCCTCATGCTGCGACCCCTTAATACAATTCTGCATGTTGTGGTGACCCCCAACCATAACATTATTTTCCTTCCTACTTCATAACTGCCATTTTGCTACTGTTATCAATTGTAATGTAACTATCTGATATGCAGGATGTGTTTTCATTCACTGGACCAAATTTAGCACAAATATCCAATATGCCTAAATTTGAATACTGGTTGGGTTGGGGGGAATTGACTTTGTCATTTGGAAGTTGTACTTGCTGGGACCTGTAATCAAAGAGCATTCTGAACTCTACCAACAATGGAATTTGGCCAAACTTGGCACACAGAACTCCCATGACCAACAGAAAATACTGGAGAGGTGGGTGGGCATTGACCTTGAGTTTTGGAGTTGTAATTCACCTACATCCAGAGACCACTGTGGAATCAAACAATGATGGATCTGGACTAAACTTGGCATGAATACTCAATATGCCCAAATATGAACACTGGTGGAGTTTGGGGGAAAATAGACCTTGATATTTTGGGAGTTGTAGTTGCTGGGATTTATAGTTCACCTGCAATCAAAGAGCATTCTGAACCCCACCAATGATAGACTTGGGACAAACTTCCCACATAGAACTCATATGACCAACAGAAAATAATGTGTTTTCTGATGGTCTTTAGTGACCCCTCTGACACTCCCTTGTGACCCCTTCAGGGGTCCCAACCCCCAGGTTGAGAACCACTGGTATAGAGAATCTATTTTCTGTTGGTATTAGAGCTAAAACCGGGGGGGGGGGGGGGGGGGTAAGATGGGAACTTACATTATCAGTTGAAGAGGAGGATAGGTTCTATTTATATTTGCATTCCTTGGGCTCAAAGAGAGGGATAGTCTTTGGCTTCTCTTTCTCCCCATTGCGCTGCTCCTCCAGCTGGCCCATGCAGTCATCCAGGTCCAATGTAGTCAATCCCCCATTGAAGCAATCGACTTGGTAACACCAATATAAATTATATAATGGTGTAAATTGGATTTTCACCTTTGCAACTCATTTTTATACAGGTTGTATAGGTTGGAGTGTTGTTCTCCATCTTTTTGTGGTTATTATAATTAGTGGTAGTGCTGGCCTGTCATCATCCCCTTTAGTTGCACCATATATCCCAGTTCAAACCAGATATTGTGGGTGTATCTATCTTGATATTCTGGGTAATATGGTTGTGTGGAAGGGCACAGAGTTCAAACTGTCATATATCACAGTTCAAAGATTATCTGCCTTGGTAATCGGGGTTGAAGATGTCCTCATTCCTCACATTTCTGTGAGTCCAAAGGATATGCCATTTCAATTTAAGAGTTTGCAATTCCTAATTTGATTGGTGTTTGCAATCACCATCCACAAAGCTCAGAGCCAATCTTTACAATTCTGTGGTTCAGATCTAGACACAGATTGCTTCTCTCATGGACAACTATATGTTGTGTGTTCTAGGGTTGGCAAACCAGACAATCTCTATATCTGTACAAACAATGGCACAACAACAAAATTGTATACAAACAAGCATTGTAAAATTCAATATATATGAAACCTACAGTTTTTCTTTTTTTTTCTTTTCCATTTAACCAGACTGGGCCACAGCAATGTGTGGCGGGGAACAGCTAGTAAGTAAAATAAAGTAGTTGATTAATAATTTTAAATTTGTTAACAAAGTCTAAAATTTCCTTTCATCACAACAAAAGGCAAATGTAACCTTGTTTTTGAGAAAGTCATAGACTGGAGTCTTTTATGGCAGTTACAATTGGGTAACACAGAGTTGTGCACTTGTAGCTATCATGTTACCTATGCAGCCTCTAGTTTAGGGACCGTAGGAACTGTGAAGGGCCTAAACACCCCAAAGGCACCAGATCCTGTCTTTGAAACTAAGCAGGGTCAGCCCTTTTTAGTTCCTGGAAGGGGGAGACTGCCAATGAATACCAGGGGTAGGAACTGGGAAATCCACCTTTAGTATTCCTTATCTAAGAAAACTCAATGAAATTAATGCAATTGCCAAAATCAACACACAACAGGAAGGGACCATTAACTCACTGGGTTAATTTCAGGGAGGAGGCAGACTGACAACAAGATCAACATTCTGGCAGGACCTGTTACATGATTTGATTTTTCTTATGTGATAAGCTCCTTATCATAAATTTCTCATATGCAGATATATTGCATGCCCATTCAATGTAGGACATTTTTTTGACTATGCGTGGTACAAAACTGGTCTCATGTTGTATATATATGTACGAGGACGTTAGCAGGAAAGAGAGGAAAGAACACTGAACCATCCGCTTTCAACCTTTTCCTAGCTGATTGGAAATAACCAAAGAGAAGGAGGACAGGAGAATGGGGGAGACTGGAATATTTTTTATTGTTCTTCTTATGATTCTTCTGCTTGTCTACTTTCTGAAACAGCAGTGGTCATGCCGACATTTCCCACCTGGGCCTCTTTCCCTTCCTGTCATTGGAGGCATATGGAAATTTAAGTTTGGAATTGGATATACTGTAGAGACGGCAATAAAGGTACTTTTTTCTACTAACTTATGAATCTGATTCAGAATTAGTGAAAATCACTGTGATTTTTTTTCTATGTTGGCTGTGGACAAAAGAATTGTGAGTTACAATAATAGTTAAATGTTTGACATGAAAACTTATTATTAATAGGTTTAACTGTCGTAGTAATTTCATTAAAGTTTTGCAAGAGTTTGGAGATATTGCTTACTCTAGATATAACTTTCAGAATCTTGTAAGCAGTATAGACGTCGTGTGTTATTGCTACAATCCAAAATGTAACTTTTCTCAGCTCTGCTTTCCCCCCCAAAAGAATTTCCCCAGAAGTACCAACCGTGCATGAATGTACAATGAACAGAATACTTCTGTGCATGCAATGAGACATCTTCCTTTCCTCTGCTGTGCACAGTCTTCAGAGTTTCTCACGTATCTGCCGTGGATGGTCCTTCAAGGCCACAGAGCATTTTCGATGACATGAAGGGGAATCAGGGTGAAAAAACTTCCTCCTTCACAGAATCAGTTCCATCAATAGAATAGCTTCATAGAAATGACATCCAATAAATATAACTATATAAATGAGGTGTAGGATGTCATATAGGACAGAAGGGGAAGGTGGATGGCAAGAAATCCCATGGAACGTAAGAACGTTGGGATTTAAAGCTCTGCAAAGTCTTTTGTATATAGTGGAAAACCACACTGGTCATGCTTAGAAGAACACTGAATAGATACCAAAGAGATGGTTGTGGTAGTCTGTGTCAGCATTAAGTGGAAAGCATGGGTTGCATGGGGTGAAAGAATTGAGCAGCACCTTTGAGGCAAGTCCATTTATTTTAGCACTAGCTTAGTAACCTGGCGGTGCCTGGGTTAGGTATTTGGAAAGGATGAACATTAGTCATTGTTTGTTTTGGTCATTTTAGCAATGACCCCATTAGAAAATGCAAAAAGGTGTGGGTAGACTATAACTCCCATCATCCTCTGTCAGTGCTACCCAAACTCCCCAAAGTTGATCATGATGGGAATGTGTGCCAAATTTGGTTCAGATCCATCAGTAGGATTCATAGTGCTCTCTGGATGTGGGCAGATTGCAACTCCCATCATCTTCTTTTATTGCCTCCACCCCCAAACCATGTCAGTATTTAAAGTTGGTCATAATGGGTTTGCGTGCCAAATCTTGTCCAAATCCATTGTGAGTTAGGTTCAGAGTACTGTTGATTATGGATGAATTATAACCCCTATCTTTTTCTGTCATTGCCCCCTCCCAAACCCCACCAATATTTAAAGTTGGCCTTGATGAGTATGTGTGTCAAGTTTGGTCCAGATCCATAATCAATTTGGCATGGTGTTCTCTGGAAGTTCTCTCTGGATGAGGGATGAACTGCAATTCCAGCCCCCCCCCCCCTCCATACCTTCTCCAGTATTTTCTGTTGGTCATGGTGGACATATGCACCTTTGCCAATGGGTTAACATTGTCTCTGGAAAATAGAGACACAGACAAACACAGGCATAAGGTTCTTGTGGTTTTTTTCGGGCTATAGAGCCATGTTCTAGAGGCATTTCTCCTGACGTTTCGCCTGCATCTTTGAGGCATATTTTGACCTCTATATATGATTCTATCTATCTATCTATCTATCTATCTATCTATCTATCTATCTATCCATCCATCCATCCATCCATTCATTGATCCATCCGTCCATCCATATATCTATACGCACTTATACACATATAATTTTTCATGGGCCTCACTGATGAAGAAAATAAGTTGTTCAAGGTTTCTTAGTTACCTTTCCAATTGCAAGGAAGTCACCCAAAGCTCATCTACCAACCACCCAATGGAGACTGGCAAAAAAGCACTATTGATATTTTTCTGAGGAAATTGTAGTATAACAGACTCTCATTGATATTTTAGTGTTGGTAAAAAAGAAACATTTTTCAAAAAGTCTTCCACAGTGTGATAGCAAAAGAGCAGTGACATTATGTGATTGGCCCAATCTGAAGGCACTACATTTCTGATGTAAGTGGCTCAAGGGAGATGGTTTTATGAGACTGGAGAGAAAGGGAGAAGGGCAGAAATAGGGAGTGGGGATGTTGCTATGGCCAGAAACATCAGAAGCGAGGATCTGAATATGGTTACTATTCCTATATTGACCTGAAATAATTTCTTCATTTGACTGCAACTGTTCTTCTTCTTGCATTGATTCAAATGGCAGTTGGCAGAACAATATGGAGACATTTTTCTTTTGTGGGCGGGACATATACCAGTTGTAGTTTTGTCTGGCTTTGAAGCTGTGAAAGAAGGACTGATTGATCATTCGGAAGACTTCTCTGAGAGGCCACTGACTCCGTATATTGCAGCTATATCAAGAGGAAAGGGTAAGTTGTGAAGACTACATCTTTCTCCAGAGAAACAATATGAGAGCATTGTCGAAGGCTTTCTTGGCCGGAATCACTGGGTTGTTGTAGGTTTTCCAGGCTATATGGCCATGTTTTCTAGAGGCATTTTCTCCTGACGTTTCACCTGCATCTATGGCAAGCATCCTCAGAGGTAGTGAGGTCTGTTGGAAGTAGGAAAATGGGTTTATATATCTGTGGAATGACCAGGGTGGGACAAAGGATTTTTGTCTGCTGGAGCTAGGTGTGAATGTTTCAACTGACCACCTTGATTAGCATTTAATGGCTTGGAAGTGCCTGGGGGAATCTTTTATTGAGAGGTGATTTGATGTGCCTGATTGTTTACTCTCTGTTGCTTTGCTGTTGCAATTTTTGAGTTTTTTAATACTGTTATCCAGATTTTGTTCATTTTCATGGTTTCCTCCTTTCTGTTGAAATTGTCCACATGCTTGTGGATTTCAATGGCTTCTCTGTGTAGCCTGACATGGTGGTTGTGAGAGTGGTCCAGCATTTCTGTGTTCTCAAATAAAATGCTGTGTCCAGGTTGGTTCATCAGGTGCTCTGCTATGGCTGACTTCTCTGGTTGAAGTAGTCTGCAGTGCCTTTCATGTTCCTTGATTCGTGTTTCGGCAATGCTGCTGCATTTGGTGGTCCCTCTGTAGACTTGTCAACAGCTGCATGGTACATGGTAGACTCCTGCAGAAGTGAGAGGATCCCTCTTGTCCTTTGCTGAATGTAGCATTTGTTGGATTTTCTTGGTGGGTCTGTAGATAGTTTGTATGTTGTGTTTCCTCATCAGCTTCCCTATGTGGTCAGTGGTTCCCTTGATGTATGGCAAGAACATTTTTCCTCTGGGTGGATCTTGGTCTTGACTCTTGTGGCTTGTTCTCAGTCTTGCAGCTCTTCTGATGTCTGAGGTGGAGTCTCCATTGGCCTGTAGAGCCCAGTTGAGGTGGTTCAGTTCATCTTGGAGGAGGTGGGCTTCGCAGATTCTTTTTGCACAGTCTGCCAAGGCTTTAATGATGCTTCTTTTTTTGACTTGGGTGATGGTTGGAGTTTTTATGTAGATATGTATTTGTCTGTGTGGGTTTTCTGTAAACGGTGTGACGCAATTGTTGATCTGGTTTGCGGATGACTAGGACATCTAGAAAAGGCAGTCTTCCTTCATTTTCTTCTTCCATGGTGAATTGGATGTTTGGGTGGATGCTGTTAAGATGGTCCAGGAACCCGTTTAGTTCTTCTTCTCCATGGCTCCGAATGGTGAAAGTGTCATCCACATATCTGAACCATATCGTGGGCTTTTTGGTTGCTGTTTCAAGTGCTTGTTTTTCAAAGTGTTCCATGTAGAAATTAGCTATGACCGGGCTGAGAGGGCACCTGATGAACCAACCTGGACACAGCATATTATTTGAGAACACAGAAATGCTGGACCACTCTCACAACCACCATGTCAGACTACACAGAGAAGCCATTGAAATACACAAGCATATGGACAATTTCAACAGAAAGGAAGAAACCATGAAAACGAACGAAATCTGGCTACCAGTATTAAAAAACTCAAAAGAGAGTAAACAATCAGGCACATCAAATCACCTCTCAATAAAAGATTTCCCTCAGGCACTTCCAAGCCATTAAATGCTAATGAAGGTGGTCAGTTGAAACATTAACACCTAGCTCTAGCAGACAAAAGTCCTTTGTCCCACCCTGGTCATTTCACAGATATATAAACCCATTTTCCTACTTCCAACAGACCTCACTACCTCTGCGGATGCTTGCCATAGATGCAGGTGAAACGTCAGGAGAAAATGCCTCTAGAACATGGCCATATAGCTTGGAAAACCTACAACAACCCAGTATGAGAGCAAACTTAAAGCCACCAGGAGGGTGAGGGGAGATGATGACCAGAAATCTGTTTGTGATCATTTTCTTATATCTGCATCTGCATTTATGTGGTGCAGTGCATCTCTGAGGTTCAATAAGAAAAAGAAAGAAAGAAAAAACTTCTGGTGGATGTCCCCCATCCATTTTGCAAAATCCACTGTAACCAAGCCTTTCAGGATGCCAGGGAACCATTTACTGAGATTGAGGGCGCATCCAAACAGCCACATTATTGTGGAAACTCCCTCAATAAAAGGGGGCTGTATAGACGAAGTCCTGGACAGAACCGAATTAATCTGCCATGAACCAGGGTTTTCCTGGTTTGTGGCAAATAACTTGATAGTGAGTTTATTCTGTGCCTTCCTGGAAGGTATGGGGTAGACCCACTACTTCTGGTGTCTGGACTGCAGTCCAGATAATCTGGGCTAAAGTAGCCTGGAAAACTGTGGGAATACCAACCCCCTCCCTAAAACCCCTTCAAAGTCCTAAAAAGAAAAGTACTTTCCCAGTCTCCATTGGAGAACTGTCAATCCCCCCCCCCCCCTTTCGTCTGGCACATCATTTCTATGTATGAGGAGAGCTGCGGCAGCTCTTCAATGGAGGCCGGGCAAGCACTTTTTAAAAAAAGGGTTTTTTAGGACTTTTGGGGAGGAGATTACAGTGTCCTTGTGTTTTAGCTGAATTTTGTAAATAAGAATTATATATTGATTTGTACAATCTATTTTGCACAAGTCCATGCCCAATTCCTGCCATCTCTAGTTTGATTGTCCCCAGCCCTGGCCTTACAATCTATTTTGCACAAGTTCATGCCCAGCCCCCGCTATCTCTTAATTTTGATTGCCCACTGTAGCCCTGGGTTTGGATATTGAGATTGGTCTTGTTTTATTGTAATGTATTTTATAGTCTACTGTTTAATTGTTTGGTCAGCTGTTGTGTGTTGACCCATGTTTTTAAATGTGGTTTGGTTAGCTCTGTGACTATGGGACTTGATCCGATTGTAAGCTGCCATAAGTCCCTTTGGGGAGGCGGTGGTGGGATATAAAAATAAAGTTATAATAATAGTATTATTATTCCTTCCACGCCCAGGTGTTGGACTTTCAAATGGACATACCTGGAAGCAGCAGAGGCGTTTTAGCCAAGTTACACTGCGGAAAATGGGAGTAGGGAAAAAAAGCATGGAGGGCCAAATAGAAGAGGAATCCCAACAGCTTGTAGAGGTTTTTGCACTTGAAAAAGGTATGTGTCAACCTGCAGAAGTTTGCGTGTAGTCTGCACTGGTCTTTGCTGTGAAATCTGTCATATTTTTGTTGATATCCAATATCAACCTAGGTTGACATAAATCCCAAGAGTTCTTTCTCCAAAGAAAATCTAATTGAGACTATTAAGTGGTTGACTGATATTAACTGAACTTGATTTGCAGGGCAGCCATTTGATCCTGCATTGCCCATCACAAATTCAATCTCCAACGTAATATGTGCCATATCTTTCGGATACCGTTTCCCTCTTGAAGATAAAACCTTCAAGGAACTGATTGATGCCGTGACATTTACCTCAAAATTTGGAGGAAGTTTTTTTTATGTGGTAAGGAGCATTTTGAAAACAATTGCAATAATGTTTTAAGTGTTGGATTTTGTCATGGCAAAATGAAGTAAATTCTGCAGAGGTTAATCCTCACACTTTACACTAGGAAAGTAGATATTTGACCATTCCATTGTCATGTATGAGGATGAATGTTTTCTGAAATTTTCTCTCAGTTGATGGAGAAAACAAAGGCTGGAATCCTTTTAGAGCAGAGTTTCTCAACCTGGGGGTCGGGACCCCTGAGGGGGTCATGAGGGGGTGTCAGGGGGGTCACCAAAGACCATCAGAAAACACAATATTTTCTGTTGGGCATCAGGATTCTGTGTGGGAAGTTTGGCCCAATTCTATCATTTGTGGGGTTCAGAATGTTCTTTGATTGTAGGTGAACTATAAATCCCAGCAACTACAACTCCCAAATGTCAAGGTTTATTTTCCCCAAACTCCACC
Source organism: Anolis sagrei (assembly GCF_037176765.1). Taxonomy (NCBI): domain Eukaryota; kingdom Metazoa; phylum Chordata; class Lepidosauria; order Squamata; family Anolidae; genus Anolis; species Anolis sagrei. The sequence goes on along the minus strand of NC_090023.1, from coordinate 264,169,907 downwards.
AGTGCTCACATTTGGGCATATAGAGTATTTGTGCCAAGTTTGGTTCAGATCCATCATTGTTTGAGTCCACAGTAATCTCTGGATGTGGGTGAACTACAACTCCAAAACCAAAGGTCCGTGCTCATCAAATCCTTCCAGTAATTTCTGTTGGTCATGGGAATTCTGAGTGCCAAGTTTGGTTCAATTCCATCATTGGTGGAGTTCAGAATGCTCTTTGATTGCAGGTTAACTATAAATCCCAGCAACTATACCTCCCAAATGATAAAAATCAATCTAGCCCCCGACCTCACCAATATTCAAATTTGGGTATCAGGTATTTGTGCCAAATTTGCCAAATTTGGTCCGGTGAATGAAAATACATTCTGAATATCAGATATTTACATGACATTTTAAACAGAGGCTGGATGGCCATCTGTCAGGGGTGCTTTGAATGCAATATTCCTGCTTCTTGGCAGAATGGGGTTGGACTGGATGGCCCATGAGGTCTCTTCCAACTCTATGATTCTATGATTCTATAATTCATAACAGTAGCCAAAATTACAGCTACGAAGTAGCAACAAAAATAATTTTATGGTTGGGGGTCGCTGCAAAATGGGGGGCTGTATTAAGGGGTCATGGCATTAAGAAGGTTGAGAACCACTGTTTTAGAGAGTCTCATCATTGTAAGTGGACTTAGGTTTGTAGGAATTTAAAGGGAGAAGGCTTATTGAATGCATGGGAAAACTTTGGCCCTCCAGGCGTTTTGGACTTCAACTCTCAGAAATGTGAGCCAGCTTACTGGCCATTAGGAATTGTGGAAGTTGAAGTCCAAAACACCTGGAGAGCCAAACTTGCCCATGCCTGGTCTATCATGTCTGCATCCAATTTCGGTCTGCTACATTACTATAAACCAAAGTCAACAAAGAGATTGATGGAGAAGGAGATTGATGCAGCATAGAACATAAGGTATATGAATTGGAATTGAGAAACACCATCTAATTGTTGATGAGCATTGAGCACTCTTGTTGTTTCCTGTTTTGCAATCTCATGATTTGGTTTTATCTTATCACCCCTCCTATGTAAAGTTACGTAACGTAACAAGTTATTCATGGCTGGTGCAATATTTTTGCAGTTACCACACTGAACCTGCACGTCCCAAAGAATTTTGGAAAATTACTCAGCACAGCAAAACACATTGTTTTGTGTGCAAACATTACAGGGGTTTGTACATTTTTTTCACAAAAAGAGCACCTCCTGCAGATATCATAGGCAGCCTTGTCTAACGCAGGAATGACAGGGCTACATTACTGACATGATATGAAACCATGGTAGAGAACAACAGTCTGTTAGGTCTAAATGGCTTCTAGGGAGAGTTAAATTTGATTGAGGATCAATTTATTTGTCTTTTTTACAGTCCATGGTGTCTTTGGGGCCATCTAATCAACTGAGCCACTTTCACTTTGGGAACAGGTAAACTGGGGAATGAAGATGGCCTCTGCCTTGCTTCCCTCTAACTGACCTTAATAGTGCCTGGAGGACACCAAAATGTCATCTGATAATCCTCAGCACATGGAATGGTGGCATCCAGCACACCGGGATTGGAGAGGGGAGAGTACAAAGGGATTCATCTTCCCTTCCCTGCCCGGCATGCCGGAGATCACCTTTCAAGCCACTGAGGAGTGTTTAATGCCATTTCAGCTACTCTGATATTTGTGCTGTTGAAGGCTTTCATTGCCAGAATCATAGGGTTGCTGTGAGTTTTTCAGACTGTATGGCCATGTTCCAGTAATATTCCCTCCTGATCTTTCACCTAGATCTGTGGACAGCATCTTCAGACCTCTGAAAGTGCTAACCACAGATGCAGGTGAAACATCAGGACAATTTTATTGTCCAGACGGTAGAAGAGGCAATAAGGGAATCAGCTCTTTTGGATCTGATCCTAAACAACACTGAGGATCTGTTTAATGGAGTGGAACTGCTGGGATCCTTACGTGAGAGTGACCATGTGTTTCTGGAGTTTGTGTTGCAAAGGAAGGGGGAAACTAAAAGAAGTCAAATATGCATCCTAGACTGTAGAAGAGCCGACTTCGGGAAATGTAAGGAAATACTGAGTGTGATTCCATGGACAGGAATATTAAAAGAGAAGGGAGATAATGATTGATGTGAGTTTCTTAAAAGTGGGATACTGAAGGCACGATTGCAAACAGTGTGAGCAAGGAGAAAAAATAAATAAGAGAAAGTGTACTGTAAAGAAATCAGAATTGATGTCCAAAGAAGATTTAACTGAGTTAAGATTTCAAAGAGACATGCACAAGAAATAGAAAATGAGGGAAATCGCCAAAGAGGAATTCAAATAAATAACCAACATATGTAGGGAAAAGATTTGTAAGGCTAAAGTGCAAGATTATCTCAGGCTCAACATCTTCTTTGCCTCAGTCTGTCATGAATAACTTTTCAATAACTTTAAAGCATCAATTCTTTTTATTGCAATTTCCAGTGTGAGAGGGTATATCAGATTACAGAAAAACATTTAAAAATACAAACATACAGATTCTATGCAACTACATTGGATTTACAATTACATGGCTAACAAACAAAGGTGAATTATATTTTCACTCACCATTAACACACATGTACATGCATTCATCATTATGCATCAAAATATTACCATATCCTTTCTCCCTCCTTGGAGAAGCACGTGTTAGGCCAGACCCTGCTTTCCTGCAGCCTGCCAACACACAGTTCCAAAACTTTCATAATGCCATAACTTCAAAACTCCTCTTTCTCTAAGAACAATGCCAGATCTCTGTTTTCCGTACAGCAGAACCTGACTCCCTGCACAAAATCTAAGGCTCCAAAAGTGCACTTCTTTCTCTTTCCTTAAGAAAGAAGTCCCAAAGTGTCCAGAATCATGCTTTCCCATAACATATTTGACACTCTGAATACAGCATCTCTCTCCTTCCCATGGAGCAGAGCATGGCAGGTGAACCAGACTCCTCAGGTCAGTCACAATTTGATCATTAGTAGATCCAGCCTTTTATAGGAATATTCTGCTGACATAGTCTCAAAGTTGTAAATGGATGATAGACGTCCTCTATCCTGGCTCCATCTTTGTTTCCTGGCCATATGTTGATTCTTCTGGATTGGTGTTGACAAACACAAGTCTTGTGTTGACTTCCTTCTTAACATTGTAAACATTTATCTTATCACTGTCCAGTTCTGATCACAGTTTACTTTTCAGTTCTTATTAGCAACTTTTAATTACAGTTCCAGAAATCAGGTAGTCAGTCATTGCAGGCCTTAATATTATACTGGTGTCTCCAAAATTATTAGCTCCATTCATACATCCTTCCATTCTTCCATTCATTCCCACACATCATATTAAATTCACATTTATCAAATCTGCATGTTGAATTTCTTATTACAAGTCTTCTCCCCAAAGCCTCGTCTGAAAAGCCTCATCCTGCCCAGACTCAGATGCCTCTATTCCTGGAGAGTCATACCTCTGCTCAACAGTAGCAATCTCTACAGTATCAGGGTACTCATCCACCATTCTGCTGCTGGGAGGAAACTCTCCTCCCCATCATCCTTATCTTGCCTGAAAATCCTGACTACGTAGTCCAGGAATACCTGGCTAATTTTCGAGGGCTAGATGAACTACATCCAAGAGTATTGCAGGAGCTAGCAGAAGTAGTTTTATAACCAATGGCAATCACCTTTAAGAATTCTTGGAGAACAGGAGAAATCCCAGCAGACTGGAGAAGGACAAATGTTGTCCTTCAAGAAGGGGAAAAAAATAGGACACAAAAGCATTACTGTCTCCATTTCTTGTTTATAGCCAATAAATGTTCTTATCCTAAAGCAACTTGTGTGTGTCAAAGCTGCTTTAGCTGATTGACTGTGTTTCCTTGCCTCTGCCCTACTAATGGTAGGTATTTGCTTATTTCTTTGTAGCTATATGAAATGTTCCCATGGCTCATGAAGCATCTTCCAGCGCCTCACAACGAGGCATTTCATGCTACAAAGATGCTGCTTTCATTGGCAAAGGAAGAAATACAGAAACATAAAGAGCAAATGTCCTTTCAGGAACCACGGGATTTCATTGATTTCTACCTGCTTGAAATAGAAAAAGTAAGTATCTGCTTTGTATCCAATTATATCAATTCCAAGAAATGCAATGGGACTTTGGTATCTGCTGTGGTATGATTACAGGATCCCCATGGATACCAAAATCTGTGAATGTCCAAATTCCATTCTCTATCTATATAAGTAAAAATGGCAACACCATTTGGGGTCCCAACCCATAGTTTGAGAAACTCTAATATAGATGATGTTGTTCATCTGGAGCAGATAAAAAGGTAACCCCCCCCCCCCCCACACACACACATACATACATACACGGTCTATGTCAATGAGCAGAAATTAAAAGCAGGTATAAAAGGACCACGGGCTTTCAGATGTATGTGCCTCTAATAAGGATGTCACAAAGGAATAACTGCCCCAGGACTAAGGCATTCTCACTACATCCAAGACCAGAGTAACAGCAAAACTCCATAGTATAGACACATTTTCCGGATCAGCACCTCAGTCCTGCCAAGAAATTCTTGGCTAGGAGTCCTGCTGTTGAAACAGCACCCAAATTCACACGCTTACGAAATCTGTTTCACCAGTAGAATAATATAGTGTCTCCCTGCCTTAGTGTTCCTTGCCTTTAAAAACCCTTCAAAATACATGAGGTTGCAATAAATCAATAGCCAACATGAAGGCACATGCACACATGTATAAAGACAGACTTGAAAAAGAAGCTTTGTAGTCAGTCATTAGTCATATTTCATCTTTCACATTGTCACCATCAGAGGAAGAATGATCCTACCTCTACATATGATGAAGAGAACATGGCTCAGGATATTCATGACTTATTTTTTGCTGGAACGGAAACGACTGCCACTTCTCTGAAATGGGCAGTCCTCCTTTTGGCAAATCATCCAGATATTCAAGGTAAGAGAGAACACTGTGCAGCAAGAACAACAAACTGCTGTGTCAGTAGTGACTAGGGCTGGGCGGTTTCGTTCGTTAATTTTGTATATCGTTCCCCCCCCCCCCCCGTTAATTTCCCATATACGAAACGATATCAAACTTTTTTCCAAACCCGGAAGTGTATTTTTAAAATCGAAACAGCATGCGCCAAATATTTTTGTATTTCCGTCCATTTCGGAAATACGTAAGATGGCTAGATGCTTGCTGGGATCTCCGGGAGCCAATCAGAAGAACCCACGGAGCTGATTGCCCTGTGGGTTCTCCTGATTGGGCCCGCAGTGCCTCCTGCTGAGGATTATTAGGCTGGCTCTCCTCTCTCTCCTCTCCTTAGCCAGTCAGAGCCTGAAAGAGGAGGAGGAGGAGGAGGAGAGGGCGGGGAAGGCGCCGGCTGAGCAAGCGAGCGAGAGGGCGAGCGACCCTCAGCGGGAAGGCGGCCCCGTCCCTCCTTCCTCACCTTTGCGGTGGCTGTGTTTCGGAGGAGCCGGGCCCGACTCGGCGGCAGCGCTTGAGGGCCCGCCAGAGTGAGTGCCTGCCTTCCCTCCTTTCCCTTCCTCTTTTCTTTCTTCTCCTTTCCCTCCTCTTGGTGGAGAGAGAAAGAGAGAGAGAGAGAGCCCGCAGGACTCAGGAGGGTGGGACGGAGCTGGGAGCAGCGGGAAGGCTCAGTCTGTTTGCCCTGTGGCTCTTTTTGGCAAGCATTTTCTGCCAAATATTTTTATTATTATTAAAAAAAATTAATAATTAAATTAAAAAATATTGAAAAAATATTGAAAAAAAATTCGTTGATGCATGCGCAACCGTGGGTGCCATCTTTACAAAACGTTTTGTAAATATTAACGAAATTTCGTAAATACCAAACTTTTTTTTATGGAAAATTTCGGATATATTTTTAAATACAAAACGCTGAGGCACCCTAAAAACGAAACGATATTAGAAACAAATTTTTCCGTTGTTACCCAGGCCTAGTAGTGACTTTTTAACAATGTACTCAATCAAAGAAGAAAGAAAATCAGATCTAGCTTCTATTCTTTCTATGAATGTGGTAGACATTTATAATTGGACCACACAGTTTACAGAAAACCTACATACAATTTATTTGTTTATCTTGTCAGAAATAAATTGAGAATACAGTGATAATGTATAGGAAAACCACAAACAGGGTTAAAATCTTGGAATAATACTAAATGTCCTTTGACCAGAAGCTGGCTACTTGGAGTGCCTCTGGTGTCACTGTGAGAAGGTCCTCCATTGAGCATATGGCAGGACGCAGGCTGCAATTAGTAGGTGGTCTGTGGTTTGCTCTTCTCCACACTTGCATGTCATGGACTCCACTTTGTGGCCCCATTTCTTAAGGTTGGCTCTGCATCTTGTGGCCCCGGGGCAGTCTGTTCAGCGCCTTCCAAGTCGCCTAGTCTTCTGTGTGCCGAAAGGGGAATTTCTCATCAGGTATCAGCCACTGATTGAGCTTTTAACCTGCCACTTTTGGTCTCTTGCTTGCTGAGCTGTTACTGTGAGTATCTCTGAAGAACTTAGAAAGCTATTTCTTGATTTAAGGCATTGGCTTGCTGGCCGATATCCGAACACAGGGTCAGAGATCATGTCACTGCCTTGGTCTTCTCATTATAGGCTGCTACTTCTTGATGGATGTCAGGTGGTGCAATACTGGCTAAAAAGTAACATTTCTCCAGTGGTGTAGGGCATAGACATCCTGTGATAATGTGTCAGGTCTCATTAAGAGCCACATCCACTGTTTTAACGTGGTGAAATGTATTCCACATTGGGCATGAGTGTTCAGCAGCAGAGTGGAATATGTACACTGATAGATACCTAACTCCAACCATCACCCTTGTAAAAAAAAAAGAAGCAGCACAATTAAAGTCCTGGAAGACCCCACGAACTGTATTGTCGAACCCTACACCCTTCAAGATGAACTGAACCACCTAAACTGGTCTCTAGAGACCAATGGATACTCCACTACAGACATTGGAAGAGCTGCAAGACTGAGAACAAGCCAGGAGAGTAAAGACAAAGATCCACCCAGAGGAAAAGTGTTCTTGCCATATATCAAGGGAACCACTGACTGCATAGGGAAGCTGATGAAGAAACACAACCTGTAAACAATTTACAGAGCCACCAAACATATTCAACAAATGCTCCTTTCAGCAAAGGATAAGAGGGATCCTTTCACCACTGCAGGAGTGTACAAGTCTACATAGGGACCACCAAACACAGAGCCTAGACACGAATCAAAGAACACGAAAAGCACTGTAGACTAATTCAACTAGAGAAGTCATCTATAGCAGATCACATGATGAACCAACCTGGACAAAGAATATTATTTGAGAATACAGAAATTCTAGACCCCATTGACAACCATTATGTCGGACTACACAGAGAAGTCATTGACATCAACAAGCACGTGGACAATTTCAACAGAAAGCAGGAAACCATGAAAATGAACAAAATCTGGTTACCAGTATTCAAAAACCAGATAGCAAACAATCAAGTTTTAGTTAACACTTCCAATCAGAGGATGCCTTCAGGTAACAGAGGCAAGGCTACTTCTTTGCAGATACCCTCAATGATTGAATTTGCAGCTACCTGGCCACTCAATGCTATTCAAGCTTGCCAATTGCAACATTCACACTTGCTTTAACAGACAAGGGCATTCCACAGATATATGTACACTCCACTTGCTTCACTACCAACTGAACCGCTGAAGATGTTGTGCTGTCACGCGCTGGGCCTGTAATAATTGTCTTTTGAACAGGACGTGCACTTTGTGCCCAGCGGGAAGCCAGGGTGCCTTGATAGAGAGGCCCTAAGGATTTTCCTCTGGAAGAGTCTTTAGAGGCTTGAAAGGTTTGTGTCAGCCAGTCCGACACAGCAGCCAAGCACCAGTTTAAGGTCTAGACAGCCTCCTCGGTGACAGGTGAGAAGGAGTGACAGATTTGGACATCACCTGCATAGAGATAACATCTCATTCCGAAACTCCGAATGATCTCCCCCAGCGGCTTCATGTAGATGCTAAATAACATCGGGGACAGGATTGAACCCTGTGGGACTCCACATAACAATGGTTGTGGGGCCGAACAGGTATCACCCAATAAACCTTCTGGAACCGTCCCTCAAGGAAGGATCGGAGCCACTGCAGAGCAGTGCCCCCGAGACCCATATCCATGAGGCGCCCCAGAAGGATACCGTGATCGATGGTATCGAAGGCTGCTGAGAGGTCCAGCAGAACTATCAGGGACACACTCCCCCTGTCCAGCTCCCGGCGTTGATCATCTACTAAGGCGACCAAGGCTGTCTCAGTTCCATGTCCCCGCCTAAAGCCAGATTGTGCCGGGTCTAGATAATCAGTGTCTACCAGAAATCCCTGGAGTTGTGTTGCCACCACACGTTCCATGACTGCCCAAGTAGGGGAGATTGGAAACTGGCTGATAGTTGTCTAATTGAGTGGGATCCAGTGATGGTTTCTTCAACAGTGGTTTTATGATAGCTTGTTTTACATTTTGTTTTACATTACTAGATTTTGGTGCTGCAGTTGCCATTAGAATGGTGCACATGTCCACCATCAGTTAAACTTTTGCACTTTAAGCTTTAAAGTTTCATGAGTGCCCCCAGGAGTTCTGGAAATTTGACTATATGTTGATTTATAACTCTCTTGTTATGTTATACCTTGTCATAGTTTTGGGGGGTTGACCAAGCTTTATGCCAATATTCTGTTTCAGGCTACCATGGTGCTCCAGGTCAGAAGGGGGATAAGGGTGATGAGGGCCCTCCAGCAAGCTTGTTTTAAGCTTGCTGGAAACTTTCCCTCCTGTAAGGAGGCATTTACCACCACCTTCACCCACTCTGCCAAGACTGTAGGATTTGGAGAAACCAGGCTCAGATTCCGATTGAGCCATGAAAATGGCATGAACTCTTTGGAGAGAAAGTGGGACATAAATATCATAAACTTATTGTGATTTGGGAGTTGTTATCTATTAAATTATAATGGATAGACCTGTATGAATTTTTCATTGGACATTATTAAAAATCCATGAATAATTATTCTGAAATCAACTTTAGTATTCATAATAAAATTTTCATTAATTTCCACCCTTTTCCACAGATAAAGCCTACAAGGAAATAGAAGATGTTTTGTGCTCCTCTTTCTTCAGCTATCAAGATCTAAAGAAGCTCCCTTATACAAATGCTGTGCTCCATGAGATTCAGCGTTTTAAATATCCCTTCTTATTTGGGTTCCCAAGACAAACGGCCAAAGATGTGAAGATGAGAGGTTTTCTCATCCCTAAGGTAGAGAATGTAGATATGCACTTCTGTATCTCCAGAACAAGGTTGGGAGATAGAAGATTTTGAGAGATTTACCCATGTAGATGGCACCAGCATGGAGTAGTGGTTTGAACAATGGATTTGGTGCTCATCTACATTGATCACTCAGTGCAGATTGAAGGCAACTCAAAAATGTGGTGTCTAAACAGGCATAACAATTCATTTTTGAGTCCTTAAATTGGACTAAAGACCTCTTCATGTGGCGATTTCAGACTGTGCCATTTTGACGGCAGTCATGGCGAAAGGGAAGGTGCTTGGGGTGGCTCATAGTGCCCCACGTGCCCTCTCTCCTTCCCCCATCATACACTGGGGATGGGACAGTGTACGTTGGCACATTGCCCCACCGCCCTTTCCCCCATCATATGGGGAAAAGGGTGGGGGTAAATTCTGATAGCTCCATCGGCACTTCCCCTCCACTTTTGGGCAGGGTGTGCCATGCATTGTGTGATGGAGCACGGCAGGTTCTGTCCTTGCTGTGAATAAAGGCAGCAAAATGGGGCTAAAATTCCCTGTCCTAAGCAAATTTGTGTTAGTCTCCAAAATAGGCTACTGAATGCACTTCTGTGCATGCAGGTGTACCCACTCGTGATGCTGACTGCATTAAATGGGCTGAATGCTCTCTGAATCGCTGTATTGGTGCCTAGATGGTCCAGTGGAGCCAAACTACATCTGCCCCGCTGGTCCATCCCTTGTCCTATGTGTCTCCACTGTTGCTCCTTCTCAGCCATGGAGCTCCCTGCGAGTGTCTAGCCACAATAGCCATCACTGCAAAGGTCATAATATGCAATTAACATGGAGGGAGTAAAGCAACCTCATCCTTCTTGCTGACCACATAGTGCCTTGTTAGGACATCAAGAGATGCAACACTTACACAGAAAAAAATGAAATGCAATGCTACAGGATGGGTATGCCTGGATTGACAGCAGTATATGTGAAAAAGATCTTGGAGTCGTTGCGGACAAAAAGTTGAACATGAGCCAACAGTGTGAGGCAGCAGCTAAAAAAGCCAATCTGCAAGATAGGCAGGAGACATCCAGTGGAAGTTTACTTTTATTTTTTTTAATTGACACACTGGACCACATATGTGCTGATCCGGATATCTGAATGTGCGTACAAGCAGATTTCTTGTCACTCATTATATATCTTCACCCTCTTGCTACCATCAGAACAAAGGCATTCTCAAAATGTTCTCATGGGAATTGCTTTCCAGTTGTGTTTCCATTTAGTCACCTTTGCGTCTGCAGCTCCATTTGTTTACAGCCCTCATCAGCTGTTTCAGGACAGGAGCAGTCCACACCAGCAAATAAGAAGGAAAGCATGCATTTTTCTTGCGTGCAAGAACATACAGTCATGAAGATATGCACATTTTTTTGGATTTTAGCTCATCTTTTTATGTCTTACTCTTTAATGCAAACCAGCACACATTTTAGGCAAATGTCATTTAGCCATCCCCCCTTTCATCCTAGTTCCTTCTGCATTTTAGGCCTGTGTAGAAGGGGCCTAAGAGAGATGTGTATGTGCCTGTTTGTCTGACATTGTTTCTGCCTTTCAGGGAACAGCTATTATACCAAACATGCGCTCTGTTCTTCTGGATCCTAAGCACTGGGAGTCCCCTAAAGAGTTCAATCCAAACCATTTTTTGGACCAGGATGGACATTTTGTTGCTAAAGAACAGTTTCTGGCATTTGGTGCAGGTAAAAGTAGTTCATAGTGACTTGTGATTTATCAGTGTGTCTTCTGGGGAGTTTCCATGATCAGAGCTGCTGCAGTCTCTGTCCTTTGTGAGTCAGTAGAGTTGCTGCAGCACATATTAATCAAGGCAGCAAAACATTCATTGCAATTATGGTGCAATTAAGAACCATAAACTAATACATGATGGTGCAATTATGGGAATTCAGAGATTTTCTTCCAATAAAGTCTGTAAAAATCCATGAGAGGGAAAAATGAAGAGAAAAACATGGGTGATGGATGTTGGTATGGATAAAGAGATTATTCTGCCATTTTAGTTTGCTTTGTTTTTATTTGGTAGTTCATAGCATTATGAAAATGCTTTTAGGAAGTGTTTACACTGAAGGAGCTTTAGGTGCCCTTAGCTTGCACAGCAGTTACTGTTCCCTCCCCTAATTCCTCACTATTTTCTTTCTGGCAGATAGTAACACCAAAACTGTTGCTGCTGTATTCTTAATTGAAAGAAAATTGCCTCCCCTCTTCCCTAGTTATACCTCTATCTTATTCATGCCAGGGAGAAAACACATGAAAGAAACAGAAAGGATTGCAAGGCATACACGACTAAAGCACTCCTGAAAGATGCCCTTTCAACCTTTGTTTACCATTGCCCAATGATGGAGAGGTCACCATCTTCCAATGTGGTCTATTCTAATTTAGTCAACACTTTAAAATAACAGGTTCTTTCCAATGCTTAGGCAGAATGGCTTCTCTTGTAGTTTGAATTGGATCAGTTACTTTAAAAGGGTGGAGTGGATCATGGCTTTCCAATCCATAGTCCAGTTTTCAACCCATCCCTGTTTGCTGAATGGAATACATGCACACTTTCTGTCTTTGTTTCCCCTGTAGGGGCTCGGGCGTGTTTGGGGGAGCAGCTGGCAAGGATGGAGTTCTTCATCTTCGTTGTCAATCTGCTGAGGGCCTTCCGTTTCCAGCTGCCTCCAGGAGTCAAAGAACTCAACGAAGAACCTGAAGCAGGACTGTCAACACCACCCCATCCTTATAAAGTGTGTGCTGTTCCTCGCTGTAGTTCATCATAAAATATACAAAAATAATAGCAATGGCATGTACTTGATCAGTTTTAGACTAACTGTGCCTTCCAACCTTCGCAGGGGTGGTGGACCCATTAGAATGGTCCGCCCCAGGAGACTTATGGATCCAAATGGACTCCTGACGGCTCTTGGGGATCTCTCCACCTCCTTGGTTAGTGATACTGTCGATACTCTGGTCTCTCGTTGGAATAATGAGTTGACTAGGGCAATTGACACTATCGCTCTGGAACGCCCCCTCTCGGGTAACCGAGCTAAACCAGCCTCTTGGTTCACCGAGGAGCTGGCAGCGATGAAGCGAAAGAAGAGGAGGTTAGAGTGTGTGTGGCGCCAGAACCCCACCAATCCAGCCCAAACACACCTGAATGCCTTTCTAAGGTCCTACGGTGTGGCAATAACGGCAGCTCAGAAAATATTCATCACAGCCAATATTGCATCAGCGAAGAATCGTCCGGCGGAGCTTTTCCGAGTTGTCAGGGGCCTGTTAAATCCGCCAAAAAGCGAGGCCTCGGACAACTCGGTGGCTCGCTGTGAAGCATTTGCTCGATCCTTCGCGGATAAAATTGAGCGGATTCGGTCGGGTTTTGACGTCATGTTAACGGCAGTCTCTGGGGATGTAACGAGAGCATCTGCTTATCCAGTTTTATTGGATTCTTTTCAATTGGTTCAGCTTGAGGAGGTGGACAGGATCCTTGGAGAGGTGCGACCCACCACATGCATCCTAGACCCCTGCCCTTCCTGGCTGATCAAGGAAGCCAGAGGGGGTTTGGCGGAGTGGGTGAAGGTGATGGTTAATGCCTCCTTACAGGAAGGAAAATTTCCAGCGAGCTTGAAACAAGCTATTATAAAACCGCTGTTGAAGAAACCATCACTGGATCCCACTCAATTCGACAACTATCGGCCAGTTTCCAATCTCCCCTATTTGGGCAAGGTCATGGAACGTGTGGTGGCAACACAACTCCAGGGGTTTCTGGTAGACACTGATGATCTAGACCCGGCACAGTCTGGCTTTAGGCCGGGACATGGAACCGAGACAGCCTTGGTCGCCTTGGTAGATGATCTACGCAGGGAGCTAGACAGGGGGAGTGTCTCCCTGTTAGTTCTGCTGGACCTCTCAGCGGCCTTCGATACCGTCGATCACGGTATCCTTCTGGGCCGCCTCATGGATATGGGGCTCGGAGGCACTGCTCTGCGGTGGCTTCGATCCTTCCTTGAGGGACGGACCCAGAAGGTGTTATTGGGTGACACCTGTTCGGCCCCACAACCGTTGTTGTGTGGAGTCCCATAGGGTTAAATCTTGTCCCCGAAGTTATTTAACATCTACATGAAGCCGCTGGGAGAGATCATTCGGAGTTTCGGACTAAGATGCTATCTCTATGCAGATGACGTCCAAATCTGTCACTCCTTCCCACCTGTCACCAAGGAGGCTGTCCAGACCTTGAACCGGTGTTTAGCAGCTGTATCAGACTGGATGAGAGCTAACAAATTGAAATTGAATCCAGACAAGACAGAGGTCCTACTGGTCAGTTGGAAGGCCGAACAGGGTATAGGGTTACAGCCTGTGTTAGATGGGGTTACACTCCCCCTGAAGACGCAGGTTCGCAGCTTGGGAGTGATCCTGGACTCATCGCTGAGCCTGGAACCTCAGGTCTCAGCGGTGGCCGGCAGAGCTTTCGCACAATTAAAACTTGTGCGCCAGCTGCGCCCGTACCTTGGGAAGTCGGATCTGGCCATGGTGGTCCACGCTCTTGTCACATCCCGGTTGGATTACTGCAATGCACTCTACGTGGGGTTGCCTTTGAAGACTGCTCGGAAACTTCAACTAGTCCAACGAGAAGCAGCCAGATTGCTCACCGGAGCGGCGTACAGGGAGCATACCACCCCCCTGTTGCGTCAGCTCCACTGGCTGCCGATCCAATTCCGAGCACAATTCAAAGTGCTGGTTTTGACCTATAAAACCCTATACGGTTCCGGCCCAGTGTATTTGTCCGAACGGATCTCCCTCTACATCCCACCTCGAAGTTTAAGATCTTCTGGGGAGGCCCTGCTCTCGACCCCGCCAGTGTCACATTAATAATTCCAAATCGGTCTCCTGATACGGTAAGTTGGTGTAACCAGGTTGGCGGTCCCTCGGGATTGAAAGTGGTGCTGTTGAACGCCAGATCTGTCAATGGTAAAACAACTTTCATCCAAGATTTAATCCTGGATGAACGAGCAGATCTGGCGTGCATCACAGAGACCTGGCTAGACTAAGCGGGAGGTGTAAATTTAACCCAGCTTTGTCCACCCGGGTTCTCTGTGCAGCACCAACCGAGATCCGGAGGGCGGGGAGGTGGGGTTGCAGTAGTCTATAGAGACTCCATTCTTCTGACCAGGGCCCCCATCCCGCAGTCAACAAATTTTGAATGCGTCCACCTGAGGGTGGGTGACCGGGACAGATTAGGGATTCTGTTAGTGTACCGCCCACCTCGCTGCACTACAGTCTCCCTACCTGAGCTAGCGGGGGTGGTCTCGGACCTGGCATTGGAGTCCCAACGGCTGCTTGTGCTGGGGGACTTCAATGTCCATGCCGAGGCTGCCCTAACGGGAGCGGCTCAGGACTTCATGTCTACCATGGCGACCATGGGGCTGTCCCAACAAGTATCTGGCCCCACCCATAGTGCTGGACATACATTGGACTTGGTTTTCTTTCAGGGATGGGAGGAAGGCGGCGGTGTTGAGGAGTTATCCATCTCTCCGTTGCCATGGACCGACCACCACCTGGTCAGCTTTAGACTTACTGCACCCCCTAACCTCCGCAGAGGTGGAGGACCTATTAAATTGGTCCGCCCCAGGAGGCTTATGGATCCGGAGGGATTCCTGATGGCTCTTGGGGAATTCCCCGCCACCTCGGTTGGTGATCCTGTTGATGCCCTGGTCGCTCTCTGGAATGGGGAGATGACTAGGGCAATAGACACGATCGCTCCAGAACGTCCCCTCTCAAGTAGCCGAACTAAACCAGCCCCTTGGTTTACTGAGGAGCTGGCAGCGTTGAAGCGAAAGAAGAGGGAACTAGAGGGCGTGTGGCGTTCGGATCCGAGCGAGCCAAACCGAACACGGTTTGTGTCCTTTTTAAGGTCATATGCCGCGGCAATAAGAGCCGCAAAGAAAACTTTCTTTGCGGCCACTATTGCGTCTGCAAAGAACCGTCCGGCTGAACTGTTCCGAGTTGTCAGAGGCCTGTTAAAACCCACCACTCAGGATGGGTGCCCTGATGACTCGGCAGCTCGCTGTGAAGCCTTTGCTCAGTTCTTTGCCGACAAAGTCGCTTTGATCCGCTCTGGACTGGACACCATATTAACGGCAGTCTCTGAGGATGTAACACGAGCATCTGCTTGTCCAATTTTGATGGATTCATTTCAATTGGTTCAAACCGAGGATGTGGACAAGGTGCTTGGAGGAATGAGAGCTACCACATGCATCCTAGACCCCTGCCCATCCTGGCTTCTAAAGGAGGCCAGAGGGGGATTGGCCGAGTGGGTTAAGGTGGTGGTTAATGCCTCCCTTCGGGAAGGCATATTTCCAGCCAGCTTAAAGCAAGCTGTGATAAAACCGCTGTTGAAGAAACCATCACTGGACCCCACTCAATTCGTCAACTATCGGCCTGTTTCCAATCTCCCCTTTTTGGGCAAAGTCATGGAACGTGTGGTGGCCTCACAACTCCAGGCATTCTTGGTAGACACGGATTATCTGGATCTGGCTCAGTCTGGCTTTAGGCCGGGGCATGGTACCGAGACAGCCTTGGTCGCCTTAGTGGATGATCTCCGTCGGGAGCTCGACAGGGGGAGTGTGTCCCTGTTGGTGCTACTCGACCTCTCAGCGGCCTTCGATACCGTCGACCACGGTATCCTTCTGGGACGCCTCGCAGGAATGGGTCTCGGAGGTACTGCCTTGCAGTGGCTCCGGTCATTCCTCGAGGGCCGGTCTCAGAAGGTGTTACTGGGGGACTCCTGTTCTACCCCACAACCTTTGTTTTGTGGGGTTCCTCAGGGTTCAATACTGTCTCCCATGTTGTTTAACATCTACATGAAGCCGCTGGGCGAGATCATCCGGAGTTTCGGGGTGCGGTGTCATCTGTACGCAGATGATGTCCAACTCTGTCACTCCTTCCCACCTGCTACTAAGGAGGCTGTCGAGGTCCTGAACCGGTGCTTGGCCGCTGTGACGGTCTGGATGGGGGCGAACAAATTGAAATTGAATCCAGACAAGACAGAGGTACTCCTGGTCAGTCGCAGGGCCGAACAGGGTATAGGGTTACAGCCTGTGTTAGACGGGGTCGCACTCCCCCTGAAGACACAGGTTCGCAGTTTGGGTGTGATCCTGGACTCATCGCTGAGCCTGGATCCCCAGGTTTCGGCGGTGACCAGGGGAGCATTCGCACAGTTAAGACTCGTGCGCCAACTGCGACCGTACCTTGGGAAGTCTGACTTGGCCACGGTAGTCCACGCTCTGGTTACATCCCGCCTTGACTACTGCAACGCTCTCTACATGGGGTTGCCTTTGAAGACGGCTTGGAAGCTCCAACTAGTCCAACGGGCGGCAGCCATGGTACTAACAGGAGCAGGGCGCAGGGAGCATACAACTCCTCTGCTGTACCAGCTCCACTGGCTGCCGATTAGCTACCGGACCCAATTCAAAGTGCTGGCATTGGCCTTTAAAGCCCTAAACGGTTCTGGCCCAACATATCTATCCGAACGTATCTCGGCCTATCAGCCCACCAGGACCCTAAGATCTTCGGGAGAGGCCCTTCTCTCCATCCCGCCTGCTTCACAGGTGCGGCTTGCGGGAACGAGAGACAGGGCCTTTTCTGTGGTGGCCCCGCAGCTTTGGAATGCCCTCCCTATAGAGATAAGATCAGCCTCCTCGCTGATGGTATTTCGAAAACAACTGAAGACATGGTTGTTTGAGCAAGCATTCGGCTAATCCGATGCGATGAAGTCTCTGATCAAGGACTGGCAATCACAGACAACGAAATTGGATTATGATTTTAATTTAAGAGATGCATTGGTCTGTATTGGTGGCCCAATACTGTGTATTGTATATGTATGTGTTTTATATTTTTAATCGGAATATTGTTGTTTTTAAATGTTGTAAACCGCAATGAGTCGCCGATTTAGGCTGAGATATTAGCGGTATACAAGTGTACTAAATAAATAAATAAATAAATAAATAAATTCTCAGTGGCGGCCCCCCGCCTGTGGAACTCACTCCCCGGGGAGATCAGATCGGCGACTTCCCTTCTAGCATTTAGGAAAAAACTAAAGACCTGGATGTGGGACCAAGCGTTTGGTCATTCTGACAATTAACTCAAGGACCTGGAGATAGATAAGGACAAACGGAATAGAATGGACATATGGACTCTGATATAAGGACTCTGACATGAGATTGTTTTAGGATTTATGATTTTATTATGTATTGATGTTTTAATTTAACTGCTGTATTGTTATATTTTTTGGATTACTTGTTGTGTGATTTGGGCATCTAATTGTGCCTTCTCTGTAAGCCGCCCTGAGTCCCCCTTGGGGTGAGAAGGGCGGGGTATAAGTGAATGAAATAAATAAATAATAATAATACTTCATTGCTATAATATAAATGGGTTCCTGAACGAAATGCATACAACAAAAATACCACTTGTATAACATAAACAATAATATAATTGAACAACAGTATATAAACATGCTGCACTGTTAACCTCACAGCGACAACAAACAATATGGTGCAAATTTTTAGTACAGTCGTATCTTCTTATAAGTAGCTTGTGGATCAGCCATCCACGACCGGTTTCGGCCTACCTCAGGCCTTCTTCTGGTGGACTGAAATTAATGTACAAATCAATGTTTTACTCCAGCAGCATACATATAGAACAGTATAGTGTGTTGTGGGTTGGTCTACTTCTCTGGGGATCTGTTTTCATATCCTCACTTTGCCATGGAAACTCCTAGGCAATCTCGGGGAACCGTACACTCTCAGAGGAAGGTCATGGCAAACCATTATGAACAAATGTTGCTGAGAAAAGCCTGTGATCGGTTCACCTTAGGGTTTCCCTAGATCTGAAAGACACACTATAGCATCCCATAACTTTAGAGAAGTGGCAGAGCTCTCTGAAACATCCCATGTTTCTCAGATGCAGTAGGAGCCATATCCAGACCACAAAGTTTGAATTTGCTATATAGACACACTATCCCTGAATGTCCCCTCTTGTTGTGTAGAATTAATCCAACTTCTTGGTTTTCTGAGGAGTTGGCATTGATGAAGCGCTCAAGATGGAGACTAGAGTGCCTTTGGTGGAAATCTTGGACCGAGCATGGCTAGAGCTTCTATTAAGGCCTATTCCATGGCCTTGGGGGCAGCCAAGAAATCTTTCCCGATTGCCCACATCGCATCTGCAACCAATAGATCGGCTGAGTTGTTTCGGGTTGTCAGGGAGCTCCTTCACCTCCCGGGGCGGGGGGGGGTGTCTTGACAATCCAATCACCCAATGAAGCAAGTTCACGCATCATTTTGCAGACAAAGTCGCTTAGATATGCTCCGACTTGGATGCCAGGTTTCATACAGTGCCAGGTGAGGAAACAGAGGCATCTGTCAGTTTGATCTTACTGGATTCATTTCAGCTTGTGCAGCCTAATGACATGGAAAGGATCCTGGGAGTGGTGAGAACAACCACATGCACACTAGATCCTTGCCCCATGGCTTATAAAACTTGCCAGAGGAGGGTTGGCAGACTGGTTGTCAAAGATAATAAATGCCTCATTGGAGCAAGGGCAAATTCCACCGTACCTAAAACTGGCAGTCCTGAGACCCCTTTTAAAAAAGGCGTCTCTTGACTCGTCAGCATTGAACAACTATTGGCCGATTTCAAATCTTTCTTTTCTGGGCAAGTTTCTGAAGTGAGTGGTTGCTTCTCAGCTCCAGGGATTCCTGGATTAAACCAATTATCTGGATCCATTGCAGTCTGGTTTCAGGCCTGGTCACAGTACTGAGATGGCTTTGGTTGCCTTGGTGGATGACCTTGGCAGAGAACTTGACAGGGGGTGTGTGACCTTGTTGGTTCTCTTAGATATCTCAGCGGCTTTCGATACCATGGATCATGATATCCTTTTGGGGCGGCTCTCCAGAATGGGTCTTGGGGGTACTGCATTGTAGTGGCTCCACTCCTTTCTGGAGGGCCACACCCAGTTGGTGAAGCTGGGGGATACTTGCTCAGACCCCTGGCCTTTGACCTGTGGGGTCCCACAAGGTCCTATTCTTTCCCTCATGTTTTTAAACTGCTGGGTAAGGTCATCTGGAGTTTTGGAGTTCGTTGTCATTTCTACGCAAATGACATGCAGCTCTACTACTCCTTTCCACCTAACTCCAAGCCCCTTGGATCCTGGACCAGTGTCTGGCCGCTGTGATGGGCTGAATGAGGGCTAACAAGCTGAAGTTGAACCCTGATAACACAGAGGTCCTCCAGGTCAGTCGCTTGGCTGAACAGGTTGCAAAGGACCAAGTACCAAAAGCACAATAATCCCAATTAAACAGCTCAAGGGAAGATCTCAGGGGCTCACATGTCTTTACACTAATGCACAGAGCATGGGAAATAAACAAGACGAACTCCAACTTTTAGCACAACACCACAAATATGATATCATAGGGATCACTGAAACCTGGTGGGATGACTCCTATCGCTGGAATGTAGATATCGAGGGGTATAACCTCTTTCACAGAAACCGAACAAAGGGGAGAGGAGGCGGAGTAGCCTTATATGTCAAAAACTCTTATGCTGCAGAAGAGATTCAAGACAGCAATCTGGGAAACCAGCTTGAAATAATCTGGATAAGAATCAAGGGAACTGGGACTCAAAAAGATGTCATTGTAGGCGTCTACTACAGACCCCCAAGCCAGGAGGAAGAACTTGATGAAGTCTTCTGCCAACAGTTGACCAAACAGGCACAGAGAAGAGATGTAGTAGTCATGGGCGATTTCAACTATCCCGATATTTGCTGGAAAACAAACTCGGCCAAGAGTACAACAATACAATACAATACAATAAGCCTTTATTGGCATAACATGGCAGAGAGTATAAAAAATAGTACACATAATAAAAAAGGGCTTCTCGTTTGCTACACATTCAGTTTGCAGACTTCATTCAGGAATCTTGCCACTGAAAGGCAGCAGCTAAAGTCCTGGCAATTTAAAAGCAAAATCACTTTATCAGAATCGCTGCGGTTCTTCAGTGAGTCTAAAACTTGTGTTAGCAGACTGGATCTTAGCTCCTAGTAGAGTGGACAGTGCAGGAGAATATGCGGTATGGAGTCTAGCTGTCCTGTGCTGCAGAGGCAGACCCTCTTGTCGCTCGGGAGGCCATTGAGTCTTCCTCTATGGAGCGGCGATGGCATGATGTTAAATCTAGCCAGCATGTAGGCTCTTCTGTAAGAGGGGTTGGTGAGCTCTGTGATGTAAAAGGCTGGATTTCCCTGTGTGTATGGAATTGCCAAGTTAATAGGTGAGCAGGATTTGTTTGCCAAGCTCAACAATTGGTTGTGGTCCCTATCTAGCAGCCTCCTTTTGATGAGGGTAAAAATCTCGGGAAAAGATAGTAGGGTCAGGAAATCGCTGTCGTAGCCCAATTCCCCGATCTTTGCTAGGACAGTTGAGCACCATTTGGAGTGGTGGAGTTCGCTCAAGGTGAGTTGAGTCAGAGAGTCTCTGGGACTTTGATAGTGTATAGATAGCCAAAATTTAATGACGATTAGCCAGATAGTAGCCTCAATAGAATATTGCCCAGATTCAAGACAAAGAACTGCATACGGGACACAGTTGGGGGCACCATATAGTTTGTGGAGGAATTTCGAATGAAAAGATCTGATGGCGCTGTTATTGGGGGTTAACCAGATGGGTGCTCCATAGAGAAGTTGTGACATCGCCTTTGCTTTGAATACTTGCAGAGCTAGGGGGATATATTGATTACCCCTGGAGTGGAAGAACCTCCTGGTCGCACAGCCACTCGATTTGGCCCGGGCCAGTGTATATTTTAAGTGGGTGGACCATGACAAGTTGTTGCTAAACCAGAGACCTAGGTATTTGAAATGTTTTACTTGCTCAATATAGTGGCCCTTTATCTTCCAGACTTGTCTTTTGTTGCTTTTCCCAAACGCCAAGATTTTGGTTTTGTCGTAGTTCACCTGCAGTTCGTTCGCCTCGCAAAAGTCAACAAATTTATGCAGGAGTCTTTTTAAGCCCACATGAGAGAGGGATAATAGGGCTGCGTCATCCGCAAATAGCAAGAGGGGGACATGCTTTGGGCCAATCTTGGGGCTATGCCCGTCAACTTGAGCCAGGGCAGTAGGGAGATCGTGCAAAAAGATGTTGAAGAGGAGTGGGGCTAGTACACACCCTTGTTTGACTCCCTTTTGGACCAGGATCGGGTTTGACAGGCATCCCTTGTGGTCTTTCACCTGGCAGAGGTTTTGGTTGTGCAATTTCTTAATCAAGAAGAGGAGTCTTGGGTCTATGTTGAGGGCTGCTAGTTTTTCCCACAACTTTTCTCTGTTCACAGAGTCAAATGCCCCCTTCAGGTCCAAGAAGGCCACATTTAGCTTATTAGGGCAATTTTTTGAGTATTTGTTGGCTAGGTGGGCCAAGATGTGAGTCTGGTCTAATGTTGATTTCCCCTTAGCGAATCCTGCTTGTTCTGGGCCAATTATGTTGTTTTGGTTGACCCATGATTCTAGCTTGGTTTTCAGGAGCTTGGCATACATCTTCCCTATTATGGAGAGCAGGCTAATGGGCCGATAGTTCGTTGGATCGTTTTGGTCTCCTTTTTTGAATATTGGGACCATTATAGAGGAGGTCCATGCGTTTGGCATGTACCCCGTTTCGTTGATCCTTGTGAAGAGGATTGCTAGTAGATTTGCCCACCACAGTGGGTTTGCCTTCAATATTTCAGGGATAATGGAGAGCTAGTGGGTCCAAGCTGGGAGCCGGTTACATCTCAGGAAATCATCGATTTGATAAACGGCCAAGAGTACAAGGTCCAACAAATTCCTCGCTTGCCTTGCAGACAATTTCATGGTCCAGAAGGTAGAAGAGGCAACAAGGGGATTGGCTACTCTTGCTCTCATCCTAACAAATGCGGAGGACCTGATCGATGCGGTCGAAGTAGTAGGATCCTTAGGGGCAAGTGACCATGTGCTCCTGCAATTTGAGGTACAAAGGAAGGCCGAAACTAAGACAAGTCAAACCCGCATTTTGGACTTTAGCAGAGCTGATTTCCAAAAAATGAAGGAAACGCTGAGCAGCATTCCGTGGACACAGATACTAAAAGACAAGGGAGTTACGGATGGATGGGAATTTCTCAAGAGTGAAATACTCAAGGGGCAATTGCAAACCGTGCCAACAAAGACAAAAAATAGGACAAGTGCAAAGAAGCCAGAATGGATGTCCAAAGAACTTCTAACTGTGCTAAGACACAAAAGAGACATGCACAAGAAGTGGAAAAAGGGAGAAATCACCAAAGAAGAATTCAAACAAATAGCCAACACCTGTAGGGAAAAGGTCCGCAAGGCTAAAGCAAAAAACGAGCTCAGACTTGCCAGGGACATTAAAAACAATAAAAAGGGCTTCTATTCTTATGTCAGTAGAAAAAGGAAAAACAAGGAGGCGATAGGACCTCTTCGAGGAGAAGATGGGGCAATGCTGACAGGGGATAGGGAAAAGGCAGAACTACTTAATGCCTTCTTTGCCTCGGTCTTCTCACAAAGAGAGTCTTCAACCTCAGGAAGATGGAGTGGATAAGGGATTTGAGGACATCCAACCCCAAATTGGGAAAGAAGTCGTCCAGGAATACCTGGCCGCTCTAAATGAGTTCAAGTCCCCAGGGCCAGATCAACTACACACCAGAGTATTGAAGGAACTAGCGGAAGTCATTTCGGAACCATTGGCAACCATCTTTGAGAGTTCTTGGAGAACGGGAGAAGTTCCAGCAGATTGGAGGAGAGCCAATGTGGTCCCAATCTTCAAGAAGGGAAAAAAGGATGACCCAGCCTCACGTCGATACTGGGCAAGATTCTGGAAAAGATTGTTAAGGAAGCGGTCTGCAAACACTTAGAAACAAATGCAGTCATCGCTAATAGTCAACATGGATTTATCAAAAACAAGTCATGCCAGACTAATCTGATCTCTTTCTTCGATAGAGCTACAAGCTAGGTAGATGCGGGGAATGCCGTGGATGTAGCGTACCTGGATTTCAGTAAGGCCTTCGACAAGGTCCCCCATGACCTTCTGGCAAGGAAACTAGTCCAATGTGGGCTAGGCAAAACTACGGTGAGGTGGATCTGTAATTGGTTAAGTGGACGAACACAGAGAGTGCTCACTAATGCTTCCTCTTCATCTTGGAAAGAAGTGACAAGTGGAGTGCCGCAGGGTTCCATCCTGGGCCCGGTCCTGTTCAACATCTTTATTAACGACTTAGATGAAGGGCTAGAAGGCATGATCATCAAGTTTGCAGACGACACCAAATTGGGAGGGATAGCCAATAGTCCAGAGGACAGGAGCAGGATTCAAAATGATCTTGACAGATTAGAGAGATGGGCCAAAACTAACAAAATGAAATTCAACAGTGACAAATGCAAGATACTCCACTTTGGCAGAAAAAATGAAATGCAAAGATACAGAATGGGGGACAATGCCTGGCTCGAGAGCAGTACGTGTGAAAAAGATCTTGGAGTCCTTGTGGACAACAAGTTAAACATGAGCCAACAATGTGATGTGGCAGCAAAAAAAAGCCAATGGTATTTTGGCCTGCATCAATAGGAGCATAGTGTCTAGATCTAAGGAAGTAATGCTACCCCTCTATTCTGCTTTGGTTAGACCACATCTGGAATATTGTGTCCAATTCTGGGCACCACAATTCAAGAGAGATATTGACAAGCTGGAATGTGTCCAGAGGAGGGTGATTAAAATGATCAAGGGTCTGGAGAACAAGCCCTATGAGGAGCGGCTTAGGGAACTGGGCATGTTTAGCCTGAAGAAGAGAAGGCTGAGAGGAGATATGATAGCCATGTATAAATATGTGAGAGGAAGCCACAGGGAGGAGGGAGCAAGCTTGTTTTCTGCTTCCTTGGAGACTAGGACGCGGAACAATGGTTTCAAACTACAAGAGAGGAGATTCCATCTGAACATGAGGAAGAACTTCCTGATTGCGAGAGCCGTTCAGCAGTGGAACTCTCTGCCCCAGAGTGTGGTGGAGGCTCCTTCTTTGGAAGCTTTTAAACAGAGGCTGGATGGCCATCTGTCAGGGGTGATTTGAATGCAATATTCCTGCTTCTTGGCAGGGGGTTGGACTGGATGGCCCAAGAGGTCTCTTCCAACTCTTTGATTCTATGATTCTATGAAATGGAGTGTAACCCCATTGACAACCTACGTTCAATGGGGTTACACTCCCCCTGAAGGCACAGGTCTGCAGTTTAGGGGTCCTCCTGGATTCCGCGCTGATGCTTGATGCTCAGGTGTTGGCGATGGCTGGGAGAGCCTTCACACAGTTAAAGCTGCAAACATACCTCGAGAAGTCTGACTTGACCACGGTGGTCCATGCCTTAGTTAGATTGTATTAATGTAATGCACTCTACATGGGTCTGCCCTTGAAGACAGTTCAGAAACTACAGTTGGTTCAAACATCACCGGCCAGATTGTTAACTGGAGCAAGTTACAGGGAGCGGTCAACCCCCCATGTTTAAACAGCTTCACAGGCTGCCAATAAGTATCTGGTACCAATTCAAGGTACAGGTTATCACCTATAAAGCTCTAAATGGTTCAGGACCTGCCTATCTTCATGACCGTATCTTCCCCTGTGAGCCCACATGGTCTCTAAGATCCTTTGGGGAGGCTCTTCTCTTGCTCCCACCTCCGTCTGAGGCACGGTTGGGGAAGACGAGGGGAAGGGCCTTCTTGGTGATGGCCCCTTGTCTCCGGGACTCCCTCCCCAAGGAGATCAGGCTGGCACCCTCCCTATCCATGTTTCGTAAGAAACTAAAGATGTGGATGTTCAATTGTGCATTCGATTGACAATTCCTTTGACAGATGGTCCCTAACCATGGCCAAAATCAAGTTCTTGTATCTGATTACTGCACTTTTAAGTTAAAATGATCCTGTCACAACTATTCTATATGCCATATGTTTTATCCTCCTTATTGATCAGCCTATTCTCTAACTTGTTTCCACCCCCCCCCCATGAGACTAGAAATATTTCTGATTGTTGCTTATGATGCTTGTTTTATTATTGTTTATGATATTGTTTTTATGCTGTTTTAATATTTTATTTGCCTTGTTTTAACTGTATGTTGTTTTGGGCTTGGCCCCATGTAAGCTGCTCCGCGTCCCTTCAGGGAGAGGGAGGAGGGGCATAAAAATAAAGTTCTTCTTCTCTTCTTCAAGACCTCATTTGATTGTGGCTTTGTATATATTAGAATTTCAGCATCCATGATATCCACATTGGTTCCTTGAATTGAACTCCAGTGGACACTATGCCCCCCCCTATAAATCTATATAAATAAAAATGTAAATGTCAGTTTGTTCATTACCTCACACCTCCCAAAATACTTCACCGAAGTATGAAATGTTGACATAATGTAGCATTCGAACAGGCAAATGTTTTCAATGTTTTCGCATACCTACTATTATATAGATGTCACAGGTTTTTACCTGTGACAGGTAAAAATATGCTTTGCTTCAAAAACAGCACCATCTACTGGATGCCCAAGAAACACATGCTATACAGTTGCACAATTCAATTTCAATCTTTCCAAATGCTTTGCTATATTGAATTTTCAAACACTAGAGAGGTTTGGAGAGAATGCACAATGATTTATATGAGTTGTAGGTACTGGGATGTATAGTTCACCTACAATCAATGAGCACATTGAAATTGGACCAAACTTGGCACAAAGAGCCCCATGATGAGTAAAAAGTACTGGAGTTCTTTGTAGAAAGTTCACCTTTATTTGGGGGAGTTGTAGTTCACCTACATCCAGAAAGCATTGTCAACACAAAACCGATGGATCTGGACCAAACTTGGGCACACATGCCTGATATGCCAAAATTTGATTACTGGAGATGTTTGGGGGGAACAAACTTTCCTTTCTGGGAGTTGAAGTTTACCCACAACCAGGAAAACTGTGACCTCCATTTGGTTTCATTTTAATTTAATTGTGTTGGAATTATTTATTTATTTATTTATTTATTTGGAGTACTTCTACCCCGCCCTTCTCAACCCCCTGGGGGGGGGGGACGGGGGACTCAGGGCGGCTTACAAAAGGCACAATTCAATGCCAACAGTGCCTGGAATATCAATATGCTAAGAAATCACACTGTAGAAGTGAGGCAGTTCAAAACCACTTTCACAATCCTGGCTGTGGGGTTGTGGAAGTTGCAGTTTTTTTGCAGCACTCTTTGGCAGACATGGCTAAAGACCTTGGTGAACTACAATCACTCCCATGACTTCATGCCTTTGAGTTGGGGTGATATCAAAGCTGCACCCATTCTCCAGGCAGAGAGCTGAAGGAGGCGGCAGCAGTGACTCACCCACTTCCCGAATGGTGCTGTTGTCGAGCAATTTAGAATGGCTGTGGATTAGGCCCAAGCCATTGTGGGTTGCCTGGTGAGAATATTCTGCCAATATTCCAGAATAAATCTCACCAAGTTGAAGTAGGAGCCATGTTTATTTTGTTCCAGCTGAGATGTTTATTTTGTTCCAGCTGAGATGTTTATTTTGTTCCAGCTGAAGCGGATGTCAAGCTGCAATCATTTGCCAAAGCCGACATAGTTTGCAAACGGAAATATTACAGATTTTATAGAAAATACAAGCTGCCAGATTCAAATCCCTCCCCCCCCCCTTTGCCGGCTCCGTGCTGATTGGATGGGGTCATCAGCTGGCTGGGAGTTGCAGCCGGCTTAGCCACGCCTCAGGCAATCAGGGAGCCAGCATCGCTTTGGTCTCTCGGCCAATGAGAAGGAAGGAGGTTGTCCAGGTGGGAAAACAATGAACCGGGAGAAAAAAATGAATGGATTAAATGACTAATGTTTGTAAAAGCACTGGTGATAGCTTTTCCTAAGCTTTCGAGCCAGCTCGACTATTGTGCTTGGTTCCTGGAAATATTTCTTGGACTGATTAGGAAGTCAGTCCCTTTGTTGTCCTTGGGTCTGGGATATGGGGGTCTGTTGATGATATCTTGGATCAGTATCGGCCAGAGGAATTGGCACAATGGAAGGAGTCTGAGGTGACCAAACACCTTTCATGAAAGATAATTAGAATGCCCTTAGAATCCATCCCTCAAATGGGCAAGCCTTTGGCTTCTCTGAGGTCTGAGGAAGTAGAGTCATTTGTTTATCAGTCATGCAAAATGTTCTTGGTGAGTCCTTTTATCTAGGGATTAGCTGGCCCAGGAAGTGAGAGAAAGTTTCCTGAAGGCACGAAGTGCTGGGTTCACGAAGAGGTGACATTTCATATTTCATATAGGGATATAGGGAAGGGGCGGAGGCATACAAGGAGTTAATAAGGGTAAAATCATGCAAACTGCAAAGGGAATCATGCCAGCCCTCCCTCCCTCCAGAGTCCATCAAGGGTTCATATAGATCATTGAAATATCATAAAATTTCATAAGGGTTTGGTATAGGGTCCATAATTCCAAAGTCCATGAAAAGTTGATTAAAGGTTACTAAAAGTTCATAGAAAGTCCATAAAGTGTGGGTTACAGGGGCATTGCCATGTGGGGCCATGGGGCCATGGAAAGTGCCTTAGGTTGCCACATGGGGGAGAGATAGGGAATTATGGGATCATTCCAGCCTGGTGTCCTTGGTAAAACTATGAATTCATCTTTTACAGAGACCTGGAAGGGGGGGGGTCACCTCCAGGTGCTCTATGGGTAGCTGCGACGACAACATGGGAAGGCCGGCGGTGGTGACTCCCAGGACCAGTAGGAACCCAGCCAGTGGCCTCATGGCAGAGCAATGGTGATGGAAGGGCCACAGGGAGAAAGAAGAGGTAGGAGAGGTGGAAATGAAAGCAGTGGGCAGATGTGGGTGTCTTTTCTATGCCTGCTTTTTCAGCTATGAATTAAAGAAATTCATTCAGCTTCACTACAATCCCCTTATCTCCCATTAGTAATCCTTTCTTTGTCGTACCCTTTATAGACCCCTGTCAATTCTTCTGTGTTCGTGCATTTCCCCCATGTTCTCTTGTCCAAGCCTTTCATTTCTTAAATCTTTGATATTCTTGTTTAACCATGCTGATGGCCTTGGTAATGTTTTGGTTATCTTTTCTGACGTGAGGCATTACTTTTCAGCTGAGCTTCTACTACTTGCTCACAGTTCATAGAGCAGTTGTTCTTTGGCAGCTGACATGCCTTCGATGTTGATTGAGATTATTGTCATGGTTGGTCCTGAAAAGGACCGTTGGTTGTTTTGCTTTCTTGTTTGCATGCTGCAAGTCGTCTCTGGTTGCTTCTGGGGACGCCCGGACAAGTGGTCAGACACTGGTCAAAGGACATTTAACCAACTACCAAGTTTGCAAAATCTGTGTGGTTTTTTGTTTTGTTTTTTGTTTGTTTTTTTAATCTGTGTGTTTGTTTGTTTTGTTCTGTTAGAATTGTAACAATGGTATGGTTGCTGATGACACGATAAATAAATAAATACTACTTGCTTGTCAGTACCTCCCAAGTATTTTGGAAACAGATGAACTTCTTGATTTCCCTTTCAACTTGTTTATTGACCTCATTACATGAGCAGTTTCCTCTTTAGTACACAAATGTGTTATTGTTGTTTATTTATTCAGTTGCTTCCGACTCTTTGTCCCCTACTGGGCCAGCCCATGCCAGAGCTCCCTATCGGCCGTCACCACCCCCAGCTCCTTCAGAGTCAAGCCAGTCACTTCAAATGTGATTAGATTCAAGTTTCTAATTGGGAATATTTAAATATTGCCTACCTCGGTTTTTTTATCACGCCTTTCTGTGGAACAGATCATATTTGTACATAATCAGTATAGAAATATTTTATTACAGTGAATATTGAAATTACAATAATATTTTTCTATCCCTCAGAATATAGGTCTTTCTAAACATGTGAAGGCAAATGTAGCCTTGTTTCTGAGAAAGTCATAGACTGGAGTCTTTTATGGCACTTACAACTGGGTAACACAGAGTTGTGCACTTGTAGCTATCATGTTACCTATGCAGCCTCTAGTTTAGGGGCCATATAGGAACTGTGAAGGGCCTAAACACCACAAAGGCACCAGATCCTGTCTGATCTCTGAAACTAAGCAGGGTCAGCCCTGTTTAGTTCCTGGAAGGAAGAGACTGCCAATGAATACCAGAGGTAGGAACTGGGAAACCCACCTTTAGTACTCCTTACTTAAGAAAATTCAATGAAATTAATGAAACTGGCACAAGTCAACACACAACATGAAGGTACAAACATACGTTCAAAGTGACCATGAGCTCACTGGATGAATCTCGGGGAGGAGGCAGATTGAAAACAAGATGAATTGATTCCTTCATGTGATAACTTCCTTAGCCTAAATAAACACATGATTTCTCATGTGCAGATATATTGCATGCCCATTCAATGTAGGGCATTTTTTTTACTATACGTGGTACAAAACAGGTCTCATGTTGTATATATATGTATGAGGACATGAGCAGCAAAGAGAGGAAAGAACATTGAACCATCCTCTTTCAACCTTTTCCTAACTAATTGGAAATAACTAAAGAGGAGGACAACAGGAGAATGGAGGGAACTGGGATATTTTTGATTGTTCTGACTGCGATACTTCTGCTTGTCTACTTCCTGAAACAGCAGTGGTCACGTCGACATTTCCCACCTGGGCCTCTTTCCCTTCCTGTCATTGGAGGCATATGGAAATGTAACTTTGGAATTGGATACACTGTAGAGACACTAATAAAGGTACTTTTTTCCTACTAACCTATGAATCTGATTCAGAATTAGTGAAAATCATTGTGATGTTTTTTCTATGTTGGCTATGGACAAAAGAATTGTGAGTTACAATAATAGTTAAATGTTTGACATGAAAACTTATTAATATGTTTAGCTGTTGTAGTAATTTCATTAAAGCTTTGCAAGAGTTTGGAGATATTGCTTACCCAAGATACAACTCTCAGAATCTTCTAAGCAGCAGAGACGTCATGTGTTATTGCTACAGTCCAAAACATAACTTTTCCCAGCTCTGCTTTCTCCCGCAAATATTCCCCCAACAGGTACCAACAGTGCATGAATGTACAATGAACAGCATAGTTTTTGCATGCAAGGAGACATCTTCCTTTCCTCTGCTGTGCACAGTCTTCAGAGTTTCTCACATATCTACTGTGGATGGTCCTTCAAGGCCTCAGAGCAATTTTGATGACATGAAGGGAACCAGGGTGAAAAACTTCCTCCTTCACAAAATCAGTTCATCAATAGAATAGCTTCATAAAAACTACATCTGATTAACAATATATATGAAGTGTAGAATGTTATATAGAACAGAAGGGGGAGGCAGAATGTAAGAACGTTGGGATTTAAATCTCTGCAATGTCTTTTGTATAGAGGGGGAAATCACATTGGCCATGCTTAGAAGAACACTGAATAGATGCCAAAGAGATTGTTGTGGTAGTCTGTGTCAGCATTAAGTGGAAAGCATGGGTTGCATGGGGTGAAGGAATTGAGCAGCACCTTTGAGGCGAACCCATTTATTTTAGCACTAGCTTAGTAACCTGGCGGTGCCTGTGTTAGGTATTTGGTAAGGATGAACATTAGTCATAGTTTGTTTTGGGCATTTTAGCCAATGACCCCATTAGTAAATGCATAAAGTTGTGGGTAGACTATAACTTCCATCATCCTCTGTCAGTGCTACCCAAACTCCCCAAAATTGATCATGATGGTAATGTGTGCCAAATTTGGTTCAGATCCATCAGTGGGATTCAGAGTGGTCTCTGGATGTGGACAGATTGCAGCTCCCATCATTTTCTTTTATTGCCTCCACCCCAAGCCATACAGGTATTAAAAGTTGGTCATAATGGGTTTGTCTGCCAAGTCTGGTCCAAATCCATTGTGAGTTAGGTTCAGAGTACTATTGATTATGGATGATTTCTAACCCTTTTCTTTTTCTGTCATGTGTGTCAAGTTTGGTCCAGATCCATAATCAATGTGGTGTGGTGTTCTCTGGAAATTCTCTTTGGATGTGGGGTGAACTGCAATTCCCATAATCCAGGATCAATTCCTCCCCCCAGTCCCCCCCCCAAACCCCCTCCTCCAGTATTTTCTGTTGGTCATGGTGGGCATGTGTGCCAAGTTTTGTCTAGACTCTAGAACAGTGGTTCTCAACCTTCCTAATGCTGTGACCCTTAAATACAATTTCTCAGGTCATGGTGACCCTCAACCATAAAATTATTTTTGTTGCTAATTCATAACTATCATTTTGCTCTTTTAAATGGTCTTTTAACTTATGATGATGTTTTAGTTAATTGGGAATTCACAGGGATTTAGGGGAGATGTAGTTCACCTACATCCCGGAGAACACTGTGAACCCAAACCACTATGGATCTGGACCAAACTTGGCACAAATACTCAATATGCCCAAATTTGAACACTGGTGGAGTTTGGGGAAAATAGACATTGACATTTGGGAGTTGTAGTGCTTGGATTGATAATTCACCTACAATCAGAGCATTCTGAATTCCACCAATGATGATATTGAACCAAATTTGGCACACAGAACTCCCATGACCAACAGAAAATACTGAAAGGGTTTGGTGGGCATTAACCTTGGGTTTTGGAGTTGTAGTTCACCTACATCCAGAAAGCACTGTGGACACAAACAGTGATGGATCTGGACCAAACTTGGCAAGAATACGCAATATGCCCCAATGTGAACACAGGCGGAGCTTTGGGAAAACAGACCTTGACATTTGGGAGTTGTAGTGCTTGGATTTATAGTTCAACTACAATCAGAGCATTCTGAACTCCACCAGTGATTGAATTGAACCAGACTTGGCACACAGAACTCGCATGACCAACAGAAAATACTGGAAGGGTTTTTTGTTTTTTGTTTTTTGCTCCTGCAGTCACTCCAGGAGACTATTATTATTATTATTATTATTATTATTATTATTATTATTATTATTATAAAACTCAGTTGGAAGGAAACCCCAAATCCAGCCCCCATCTTTCTGCCAGGTAGGAAGATAGAATTACTATTCTATTATTATACATAATCATCTTCTCCTTCTTCATCATCATTATACATTACACAGGATACAAATATGTGAAATCAATAAATTAATTAATTGTGTGCATGTGCTTTGGACTAGGAGTCTGGAGACTTGGATTCTAATAAATGGCAATGGAGTGTCACTGGATGACCTTGAGAAAGACACACTTTCTCAACCTCAAAGAAGGCAAAGGCAGCCTCCTTCTGAAGAGATTTTGCCAAGAAAATCCAGTGCTAGGTTCATGCTGGGGCCCTTCCAGATGGGCTCTATATCCCAGGATATGATCCCAGATTATATACTTTGAACTGGATTATATGAGTCTGCACTGCCAGATAATCTGGGGTAAACAGAAAACCTGGGATCAGATCTTGGGATATAGGGCCTGTCTGGAAGGGCCCCTAGACCCCTTCTACACTGTCCTTATATCCCAAGACCTGATCCCAGGTTATCTGCTTTTAACTGGATTATATGAGTCTGCACTGCCAGATAATCTGGGATAAACAGAAAATCTAGGATCAGATCTTGGGATATAGGGCTATCTGGAAGGGCCCCTAGACCCCTTATATCCCAAGATCTGATCCTAGGTTATCTGCTTTGAACTGCTCTAGATCCTTTGCCAGTGGGTTCACAATGGTCTCACAATGGACACACAGACAAACAAACAGGCATATTTCCACATCTATCTGTCTATCTATCTATCTATCTATCTATCTATCTATCTATCTATCTATCTATCTATCTATACACATATATACACATATAATTTTTCATGAGCCTCATCCCACTTCTTCAGATGCACTGATGAAGAAAATAAGCTGTTAAAGGTTTCTTAGTTACTTTTCCAATTGCCAAGAAGTCACCCAAAGCTCATCTACTGACCACCCTATGGTGACTGGCAGAAAAGCATAATTGAGATTTTGCCAAGGAAATTGTAGCACAATAGACTCTCATTGATATTTTAGAGTTGATAAAAAAGAAACACTTTTCAAAAAGTCTTCCACAGTGTGATAACAAAAGAGGAGAGACATTATGTGATCACCCCCATCTGAAGGCACTACATTTCTGATGTAAGTGGCTCGAGGGAGATGGTTTTATGAGACTGGAGAGAGAGGGAGAAGGGCAGAAATAGGGAGTGGGGATGTTGTTATGGCTAGAAACAATAGAAGCGAGGATCTGAATATGGTTACTATTCCTATATTGACCTGAAATCATTCCTTTATTTGATTGCAATTGTTCTTCTTTTTGCTTTGACCCAAATGGCAGTTGGCAGAACAATATGGAGACATTTTTCTTTTGTGGGCGGGACATATACCAGTTGTATTTTTGTCTGGCTTTGAAGCTGTGAAAGAAGGACTGATTGATCATTCGGAAGACTTCTCTGAGCGGCCACTGACTCCATATATTACAGCTATATCAAGAGGAAAGGGTAAGTTGTGAAGAGCTGTACTACATCTTTCTCCAGAGAAACAATCTGAGAGCAAAGGATCCTTTGGGGAAAGTTCTTATCAGTTGGAAATTACACTCAGGGTGGATGTACCCTACCATATAATCCAGATTATCAAAGCAGATTATCCCTATCATTTGCTTTAAATTGGATTACATGTGTCTACGCTGCCATATAATCCAGTAGAGATGTGTGAAATGATCTTTAAATAAAAATAAAAGGGTTGGGGGCGGATAGATGACACACACCAGAACTGCATGCTGGATTGAAGGATCAGGTAAACATCATTTGATAAAAAAATTATCTTAAAATCTGCGATTGGCTGAAAAATACACTGCTAGAGGACGGTATATCCCTACAGTCAAAAGATTCATAAGAGGTGGTTGCAAAACACTGATGTGGAGTGCTCTTATCCTCATTTTATAATCCCGAGACAGTTGATGAAATATATAACCAGATGGAGCAACAGATACACAGGTGGCTAAAGTATTTACTTGGAAATGCCCAGCCCCCGCTATCTTTTAATTTTGATTGCTCACTGTAGCCTTGGGATTGGATATTGAGATTCATTTCGTTTTATTGTAATGTCTTTTGTACTCTACTGTTTAATTGTTTGGTCAGCTGTTGTGTGTTGACCCATGTTTTTAAATGTGTTTTATTTGGTTAACTCTGTGACTATGGGACTTGGTCCTGATTGTAAACTGAACTGAGTCTCTTCAGGAAGATGTTGGTGGGATATAGAAATAAAGTTATTATATTATTATTCCTTCCACACTCAGGTGTTGGACTTTCAAATGGACATACCTGGGAGCAGCAGAGGCGGTTTGGCCTAGTTACACTGCGGAAAATGGGAGTAGGGAAAAAAAGCATGGAGGGCCAAATAGAAGAGGAATCCCAACAGCTTGTAGAGGTTTTTGCACATGAAAAAGGTATGCGTCAACCTGCATAAGTTTGTGTGTCTTTGATGTGAAATTTGTCATATTTTTGTTGATCTCAAATATAAACATAAGTGCACATAAATCCCAAGAGTTCTTTCTCCAAAGAAAATCTAATTGAGACGATTAAGTGGTTGACTGATATTAACTGAACTTGATTTGCAGGGCAGCCATTTGATCCTGCATTGCCCATCACAAATTCAATCTCCAACGTGATATGTGCCATATCTTTCGGATACCGTTTCCCTCTTGAAGATGAAACCTTCAAGGAACTGATTGATGCCTTGACATTTACCTTAAAATTTGGAGGAAGTCTTTTTTATGTGGTAAGGAGCATTTTGAAAACAATTGCAATAATGTTTTGAGTGTTGGATTTGGGCATGGCAAAATGGAATAAATTCTGCAGAGGTAAATCCTCAGAGTTTAC
The DNA here is from genome assembly GCF_037176765.1 of Anolis sagrei. NCBI lineage: Eukaryota > Metazoa > Chordata > Lepidosauria > Squamata > Anolidae > Anolis > Anolis sagrei. The sequence goes on along the minus strand of NC_090023.1, from coordinate 264,134,700 downwards.
ACCAGGAAAGTAAATATGTGACCATTCCATTCTCATGCATGAGGATGAATGCTTTCTGAAAAATTCTGTTAATGGAGAAAACAAAGGCTGGAATCCTTTTAGAGAGTATCTTTGTAAGTGAACTTAGGTTTGTAGGAATTTAAATAGAGAAAGCCTATGGCATGCATGGGCAAACTTGAAGTCTCAAATACCTGGAGATCCAAAGTTTGCCCATGCCTGGTCTATCATGTCTGCATTCAATAATGGGCTGATACATTACTATAAACCAAAGTCAAAGAAGTGATTGATGCAGAAAGACATTGATGCAGAATAGAACAGAAGGGATATGCATTGGAGTTGAGACACACCGTCTAATGCTTGATGAGCATTGAGCACTCTTGTTTCCTGTTTTGCAATCTCAAAATTCGGTTGTTTCTTATCACCTCTCCTATGTAAAGTTACATAACGTAACAAGTTATTCATGGTTGGTGCAATATTATTGCATTTACCACACTGAATGTGCATATCCCACAGAATTTTGGAAAATTACTTAGCACAGTAATGCACATTGCTTTGTGTGCAAACATTGTAGGGATTTGTACAGTTTTTCACAAAAAGAGCACAGAGTGCAAATATTATAGGCTTCATTGCCTAACAAAAGAATGGCAGGACTACATTACCGACATGATATGAAACAATGTTACAGAACAACAGTCTGTCGGGTCTAAATGGCTTCTAAGGAGAGTTAGATTTGCTTGAGGATCTTTTTTTTTTTTTTTTTTTACAGTCCATGGTCTCTCTGGGGCCATTTAATCAACTGAGCCACTTTTGCTTTGGGAATTGGTAAACTGGGGAATGAGGATGGCATCTGCCTTGCTTCACACTAATTGACCTTAACAGTGCCCAGAGGACACCAAAATGGCATCTGCAATGGTGCCATCCAGCACTCTGGGGAGAGTGGGGAGCACAAAGGGATTCCTCTTCCCCTCCCTGCCCGGCATGCCAGAGATCACCATTCAAGCCACTGAGGAGTGTTTGATGCCATTTTAACTGTTCTGCTATTTGTGTTGAAGCTTTCATGGCCAGCATCACTGGGATGCTGTGAGTTTTTCAGGCTGCATGGCATGTTTCATTAGCATTCCCTCCTGATGTTTCACCTAGATCTGTGGACAGCATCTTCAGACCTCTGAAAGTGCTAGCCACAGATGCAGGTGAAACACCAGGAGAGAATCTTCCTGAAACATGGCCATACAGCATGGAGCAAACCTATTCTGATATTTGTTGGAAAACAAACTTTGCCAACAATACAAAGTCCAACAAATTACTCACTTGCCTTGCGGACAATTTTGTTGTCCAGACAGTAGAAGAGGCAGTAAGGGGATCAGCTATTCTGGATCTGATCCTAAACAACACTGAGGATCTGTTTAATGGAGTGGAACTGCTGGGATCCTTACGTGGGAGTGACCATGTATTCCTGGACTCTGTGATACAAAGGAAGGGGGAAACAAAAAGAAGTCAAATGCATTCTAGACTTTAGAAGAGCCAGCTTCAGGAAATGTAAGGAAATACTAAGCGTGATTCCATGGACAGGAATACTCAAAGGGAAGGGAGTTACTGATGTATGGGAGTTTCTTAAAAGTGAGATACTGAAGGCACAATTGCAAACAGTGCAAGCATGGAGAAAAAAAAGAAAGAAGTGTAAAGAAACCAGAATGGATGTCCAAAGAAGATTTAACTGAGCCAAGATTTTAAAGAGACATGCATAAGAAATGGAAAAGGGGGGAAAATCACCAAAGAGGAATTCAAATAAGTAACCAACATATGTGAGGAAAAAAAATTGTAAGGCTAAAGTGAAAAACATTCTCAGGCTTGCCAGAGAGATTATAAACAATATAAGGGAGTTCTTTGATTATGTCCACAGAAAAAGAAAGAAAAAGGGAACAGTAAGACCTCTGTGTGGAGAAGGTGGTGAAACACTAACAGGGAATAGGGAAAAGTCAGTGAATAGGGAATGCTCAACACATTCTTTGCCTCAGTCTTCCCCCAAAAGATTGGTGTTCAACCTAAAGAATATGGAATGAATAGGGGAAATGCAACCTAAAGTAGATAAAGAAGTGTCAGGGTGTCACAGTCTCAGGGCTCTGCCTCATTCAGGTAGAGATGAACCAAACAAATACCCAGTTAGTATCAAGCAGTTTAATTAAAACAGCACTTACTTCTAGCTGCTTTAATAGTGCAAAATATAAAACATAAAAATAACACTCAGCCACAGAAAGCAAAACAAAAACTGATAGCAAACGCTACATCATAGTCAAAGGGTCCAATCCAGTGGTCAAATGTCAAGAGTTCAGTGAGCAAAGTCCAGGGATCAATAGTCTATACCATACTCAAAAGTCAGTCCAAAGATTCAAGGTTCCAGGGTTCCAAGGGCTCAGGAGACAGGTCAGGATACCGAAAATCCACACACCTGGGGAAAAACCAGCAGCATCTACCACCAAAATAAAACAAATACTTTTCTCCTAAAGATCAATCCCAAAGCTAGCTCCTTATATCCAGAAACGCCTAGCTGCAGCCTATCTCTTGCAAACCTCCACCCTTAATTGTTTTCATCCATGAACTCTTACTTACAGATTACTCAACCCTTTAGAACTAAGACTTACATTAACCCTCCCTTCACCAACCACCATCAGCTGCAGAACATGATACAATAGACAGGGCTGAATAAATCAAAATAAATGATGCCATCAAAATAAATGATGACATAATGGCCCAAAAAGTATTGGAAAATGTCATTAACAAAATGTTGGAACATGGTAGAAGCATTACACAGAACAAACAGTATTACAATATATTTAAAATTGCCATATTGGGTTTTGAAAGCCATTTTGCATTCATCTCCTGCTGGATTTAAGAGGATCTCATAATCCACAAGATTATGAGATCCTATTAAATCCAGTCCAAAATCCAAAGTCTGTGGTCTGAGGTTCATAGCATGAGGGTCACCAATAAGATTTCGGCTGTAGCACCAACACAATGATTGCTTCCAGTCAAGAACTGTTACAAATGCCATCTGTTTATGCCGCTCCTGAAAAGTCCTTAAAGCTGTGAGATCCTCTTTTGAACCACCCGATTGGACCTTTACAGCTGGATGGCATAAACCCTAAGCTGAAGCTGGGTGAAAAGAGTTAATTCTTTCTCTTTTGCCTGAAGAACCTCATCCTGCCCAGACTCAGATGCCTCTATTCCTGGAGGGTCATGCTCTTGCTCAGCAGTAGCAAGCAATCTCTACAGTGTCAGGCTGCTCATCCACCATGGCTGAGATTCTGCTTCTCCCAATCATTCTCATCTTTCCTGAAGGTCCTGGCAAGAAGTAGTCCAGGAATACCTGGCTAAGTTTCCAGGACCAGATGAACTACATCCAAGAGAATTACAGGAGCTAGCAGAAGTAATTTCAAAATCAATGGTAATAATCTTTGAGAATTCTTGGAGAACAGGAAAAGTCCCAGCAGACTGGAGAAGAAAAAAAATTGTCCTTATGTTCAAGAAGGGGGGACGCAAACAATTACCATCTTCATTTCTTGTTCACAACCAATAAATGTTCTTATCCTAAAGCAACTTGTGTGTGTCAAAGCTGCTTTAGCTGATGGACTGAATTTTATTGCCACTGCTCTAGTAATGGTAGGCCTTTGCTTCTGTCTTTGTTGTAGCTATATGAAATGTTTCCATGGCTCATGAAGCATCTTCCAGGGCCTCACAAAGAGTCATTGCATGCCACAGAGATGCTGCTTTCATTAGCAAAGAAAGAAATACAGAAACATAAGGAGCAAAAGTCCTTTCAGGAGCCACGGGATTTCATTGATTTCTACCTGCTTGAAATAGAGAAAGTAAGTATCTGCTTTGTGTTCAATTATATCAATTCCAAGAAATGCAATGGGACTTTGGTATCCACTGTGGTATGATTACAGGATCCCCATGGATACCAAAATCTGTGAATGACAGAGGTCCCGACAAGACAGAGGTCCTCCTGGTAGATCATAAACCGGATCGGGGGATAGGTTGGCAACCTGTGTTGGACGGGTTTGCACTCCCCCTGAAGTCACAGGTCCTCAGTCTGGGTGTCCTCCTGGACTCATCACTGACGCTTGAAGCTCAGGCATCAGCGGTGGCCAGGAGGGCCTTTTGCACAATTAAAACTCGTGCACCAACTGCGACCATACCTCATGAAGGCGGATCTGGCCAGGGTGGTCCATGCCTTAGTCACCTCCAGATTGGACTACTGTAATGTACTCTACGTGGGGCTGCCCTTGAAAACGGCCCGGAAATTTCAATTGGTTTAACAGGCGGCTGCCAGGTTGTTAACTGGTGCTCCTTACAGGGAGTGGTCAACCCTCCTGCTTAAGGAGCTCCACTGGCTGCCGTTCATTTTCCGGTCCCAATTCAAGGTGCAGGTTCTTACCTAAAAAGCTCTAAACGATTTGGGACCTGCCTACCTTCGTGACCGCATTTCTGTATACGAACCCACACGATCTCTTCGATCATCTGGAGAGGCCCTGCTTGCGCTCCCACCTCCATCGCAGGCATGATTGGTGGGGACGAGAGAGAGAGAGCCTTCTCGGTGGTGGCCCCTCGACTCTGGAACTCACTCCCCTAGGACATCAGACATGCCCCAACTCTGGCAGTATTTAGGAGGAGCCTGAAAACATGGTTGTTCCAGTGTGCCTTCCCAGAATAAGGAAACTCCCAGCAATATGTCCCTAAATACACTTTAGCAATGATCTAGGATTGTCTGCACGGCCTTTCCTCTCTGAAATTCTATCCTAGTTATATATTTCACCTCAGCATTATTTTTTTAAAAAAATAATTATTACATTTGGCCCAGCCATAGGTTTTTAAGCGTTGTCATACTATTGTTAATGTTTACTGATTGTTTTTTATTTTCTGAGTTTCATTTTATTGTTTTGTATTGCTGTTGTTGTTTTTGCTGATGTATTGTGGGCTAGGCCTCATGTAAGCCGCACCGAGTCCCTTGGAGAGATGGTAGCGGGGTACAAATAGTTTTATTATTATTATATTATAATGTTCAAATTCCATGCTTTACAATTGTGTGTGTGTGTATTTTCTTTATCAACTTTGGATGGTTGAATCCATTGAGTCAGAATCTGTGGATATGCAGACCTGGCAAAGATGGTTGACTGCAAAAATTCTCCTCTAATAAGCCCGTAGGGAAAGACCTGACCACCTATTTTTTTTTTAGATATCTTTGTCTGGTGGTGGCATTCAAATTAGGGGACTATCATAATCATAACGATATAACAATTTTTCATTACTTTTTTGTAATTG